>NW_022436946.1:50814261-50857534 GCF_009761245.1 Sapajus apella
CTTCTTTTTGTAGCTCAGTAGTATTTCAAGAAATACTACTCAGCTACAAAAAGAAGACATGTCTTTTGGACAAGTTGGCTCGAACTGAATGCCATTATCCCAAGCAATATAACTCAGGAATAAAAAACCCAATTTTACATGTTTTCACATAAGTGGGAGCTAAGCTATGTGTATACAAAGTCATATAGAGTGGTATATGGACATTGAATACTCAAGGAGGGAGGGTGGAAGGGGGATGAGGGATAAAATATCAAGCTTTGGGTACAATGTACACTATTTGGCTGATAGGTACACTAAAAGCCCAGACTTCACCAATATAAAATTCATCCATGTAACCAAAAACTACATGTACCCCTAAAACTATTAAAATAAAAAATTAGAAAGAAAATGATGTCTTTGCTTCCTGAATCTCAAGTTAAATAGTTTCATCTTTACACCTTTAAAATGGAAAGACTTAAGTCACTGTACCCAACAAAACATCTGATGTTGATCCAAGAACCCAGATACACTTGACCTTGAAAGATGGTGCCAAACCATCCGTTACATGGCTGCTAACTCACCAAACCAGCAAGAGAGCAGGAAATAAGCTTTAATCAAGTGAACTTAGGCTTGTTACCTCCAAAAACTGTTCACAGTGAAATAACCTCAATTAGTAGATGAATGAAAGTCTGCTTAGCACTGTGCCAGATACTGATTATTAGCATTGTTGTTACTATCATTGCTATTATATTCTAAATAATAGTATACACAATAGTATATATACTACTATTATAGTATATGTATAGTATTATGCTTATATATAATATATTATACTGTGTCATAGTATATTAAATATTATATATCAAAATCTGTAGTAAAATATATACATATTCTATAATATCCTAATATATAATGCTTTATAGCATCATATAGACTCTATTATATAATAGAATATAATACATATTCTATCTAAAATATATTATAAATATTAATATTCTATAAATTGATGTTATATATTATAAATTAATACATTATAAGTATCCTATAAATATAGAATATAGAATATTATATCATATATATGATATATTTTACACACATAGAAGATATATAATATTAATTTATGTATTTTCTAAATATAGAAGATATATGATACATCTTCTATATAAAGAGTAATATTCCATATATTCTCTATATAGAATATATATATGAGATATTTGTGAACCCAAGTGGCATATGTATTTATTTTTCAAGTCTTTCAAATAAGTCAGTAGTGAGAATTATATTTATGTTTTATTTAGGATCATAGTTTTGCTGCTGATTATGTTGAGATTAAGAGGTAAACAAAAGGCATGGACTCTGTTTTGCCCCAATTCCAGATAGATGGATATTTTCTAATCAAGCCTCCTCTTAGGGGAAAAACTGTATTTCCTCTTAGGAAAAAATATACATAATATAATATATTATACATTATTATAATACACATTATTAACATAATAATATATGAGTTATTCTCATAGTATTCCAATTTTCTTGTGTTAAACATCAAAACTTCTTATAACATTTTGTCTTCATCTCTGTAAATTCTTTAAAAATGTTATGGATGATAATATTGGTTAATACCAGAAAACTAACCTGAAAATCATGCAACACTTCCCAATTTTCAAATTAGAGTGTATGTGATCAATAGCCTGCTTTTATAATTGTCTATTACTGTATTACTGTGGGCTATCTTTGTTTTAAGAATGTTTTACTTGCTGTAGACTAAAGTTTTAAAACAATGGTCCTCAACTAGAAGTGATCTTGCCCCCCAGGAAACATTTGGCAATATCTATCCCAAATAGAGGCGGGCGGTAGCTTTCCATTTTAAATTAATTAACTCATTATTTCATTTGTTTTTGATTAATTCAATATTTTTCTAAGAGGAGGATTGAATAGAAAATATACATTTGTCAGGCAATGCATCAAATTAGAATTCATATATTATATTTACCTCTTAATCCAACATAATCAGTAGCAAAACTATGGAACTAAATAAAACCGAAATACAATTCTCACCACTGACTTATTTGAAAGATTCGAAAAATAAATTAAATACTCATGTATGCCACTTGGGTTCACAAAAATCTCATGCATAAGAACTAAATGGCTAACCTCTTTGCCTCTCAAAGGCTCATTTAAATCTCTCTACATATAAGGCAGCTGTTCTTATTGCCGACTCATTCTGACTGTACTTTTTGGCTGATTTTGAGTGTTTAAGCAATCAGCCATGTGTACACCTTTTACAGGGAGAAGTGATTGACAAAAACTTGGAAATAATCTTTGGCTGAACTGTCCTGTTCTATGAACAAAGAGTGGCTTATCCGATTGCCTGGAAGTTACAAGCATAGGAGCTCTGTTTTGCCCTCCATTTTACCCTGGGATAAAGAGCTTGAATTATCAGTTAGATGTTACTCTTTGCATAAAGCATGTTTTTCCTAAGAAAGGATAAATGTGCATTATAAGTTGTTATTTTAGAAACACTTAACATATCCCAAAGCGTGGTCCCTTGATCTCCTTCAGAGCAAAAATCAGTTTCCTGTTAGATGATTCTTACCAACAGAGCTGCTCATGTTGAGAGAGAGAGAGAGAGAAAAGAAAAAGAATGGAAAAAATAACTCTCACAATTGCACAAAGGACGACTTTATAGGAGACCTTCAAACACTGAAAATCAGCCCCACGTCCTGCCGATCATTATTGAGACATCTGTATTCACTTCACACGGACCCATGCACTAATCAGCCAGGAAGTGCAACAAGCACTGGCAGAAAGTACACAAAGATAAAGTACCAAATGGTATGAATATTAAAATCATAAATACAATAAAACAAGATAATGAGTGTCCTCAATTATAATAAAGCTAAAGCCCAATTAAAACATAATCACTGACTTATTATTCAGAATTTTTTTAGAGATCATATTTAGCTGATTTGTTACACTCATTTCCCTTTAAAAGATTTCATCATCACACTTTTTTTGCATATCCACTTTTTAAAAGATTCATTTATCCATCTAATTGAATAATTAGGCTTTTTTGATTAATTGTTTTAAACAGTTTCATGTCATGGGTATCTTCCCACTGAAATGCTTTTATATTATCTTCTGTGCTCTGATGTTCCTGCTATAAATTGCAAGTAATCACATCTTTTCACCTCTCCTTCTGGCACATCCAAAGAGGTGTAGTTGGAGAGTTTCCTACTGGTTCACTTCTCTATCCTTCACTTTCTTTTCTGGGTCTCACAGCTGCAAGTAGTTCTGAGCTTCATCACGCGTAATCATTTTAAACAACTAAGCTATGAAGCAATGGTGACTTTCTACCTTCTTATGTTCATCCCTGCCATTGCATACAAGATTCACAGCTTCAAAGGTTCCCCAGGGGTCCTAGCCCAGCAGAAAATCCTGATTATAAGTGACATTTGAGTGGATGTTTAGAATTAGTTTATTAACAATTATATCTAACCCAAGGCTCTTTATTAACAGTATCAAGACAGTCATCCAGGACAGAACCCAATGCTGCTGTGTTATCATGCCATGAAAGCAATTTTTCACATGGGAAATGATCTCAAAGATTATCTGAAGGTCAGCACTGGGGAGATGATACCTCTTTCTAAGATTGGAGAGTCTAAAATCATGGAAGCTAGTCTGGGGGGCTTGGAGTGGGACTTTACCTTGTGACAGCCACCTTGTTTCTCCCTGAGGATCAGACATTTCCATTTGAGAAATTAGAAAGGCAGGGCTTGTCTGCCAGGGCTTGACTGCAGCATATCTTAGACACACCTTACCCACTAATCCCACTTCTACAAAAGAAGTTAAAATGAAGCGTTTCTGTTGCCTTAAATGCAAACTAGGTCTTCATTTGTCCCTAAAAGTGATTTAATTGACTCATAATAATTTAGAATACTCCTTGAATATTGCTCTTTTACCAACAGACTGGTGTTTGTAATTGCTTCTTAAATATCAACAATTCATATGTGACAACTTTATAAATATGGCACTAGTAGAGTTATTTCAGTTTCTCTTATGGGCAAGTGACCGAGAAGTCTCAAATAGTGTTGTGCTGAGGTGAGAGCATGGCTCAATGTCTGTTTTATTTTCAGGAGTGTATTATGGCTGCCCCAGAAATGAAATGCAACCAGGTGAGGCCTTTTATCAATCTGGATTGGAATGTCTAGTTTTGGATTAAATATAAATGAAATTGAGCTATTAACACTCCAGGAGAAGAGAAAAAAACAGCTCTCTTTCTCAATGTTTTATCAGTAATCATGTCATCGGGGAACAAATAGGGGAGTAGCATAATTATTTAAAAAAAGCATTTGTGAATACAGAGTACAATTATGGCTATTTTATATATTGATTAACCTGTTTTTTAAGGTAATAACTATGTTACCATTTGATTTCTAAGAAAGGAGCACATTTTCTTTTAAGGACTTGTAATACCAAAGATTATGGATAAGTCAAGTATCAGAACAAGGTGATTACTTAACATCTGTGACCAAGTAAAAGGCTAAAGGAGAAAATCAACCAACATCTGCACTGTCAGTAAAATACTTGGGGGAAAAAAACACAAGTGAAGTGTGATTAATCACCATGGATGTATGATTGAGTCAATTGACTGTTACTTTTTCATGATGATTAATCAGCTACAAAAATTATAATTGTCCCACTTCTAGTGGCTGCATGCTGTGCCCGATGACATCAGCTGGGGCTATAGATACTCAATGTGTGGTTTTCAAAAGAATATGCAAATATGACTGGGTAAAGAGGGGTGGGGCATCAACTCCATTGTAAGAAACACTACGAGTCCTTGCCCTTCTATTATGGTTTGAGTTTTCTTAGCAGCTTCCAGAGAAGACAGTTCTTGTGCTATTATGACTATTTCATAACCTCATCACCACCACAAGGGGAAATTAGAGAAGCCCATTTCTGCAAATTGGCCATTGTGATCTTTTTCAGGAGATGATCAGATCCTCAGTAATTCATTTTCTTCCTTTCCACTGATTTCTTTTGTGATTAGTACAAAATGGTGACATAAATATATGTGCAAGGAATGATACTAGCAGGGAGTGGATGGGGATCCGGACTTTCAGCTTGTTTGTACATTTGACTCCTTCTGCATATTTGTGGAGCAAGGCAAAGAAATTGGGGTTACAAATATCCATCAGAGCTTATAAAGGAACATCTGTTCATTAGCTGTGACTCTCTATAGAAAAGTGCCATCATCATAATAGGCTTACTGGTAGGTGTGAAGGTTTATTTTAAAGACTACTTTCCCTAACATCCTTAAAACTCTAAGGCAGTAATAAATCTTTGCAGCTGGCTCTGCTTACCTATTCCTCAAGGGGTTACTGAGAATCATCTGGTAGAGGATGAAGAACAGTGCCCATGTTTCTCTATAGGCTGGGATTTACTAGTAACACTGGGAATGTCATCATGGGGTTGAATATAGCTTTTTATCATTCTGCTTGATCCACTCATCTTTAAATGATTATCTTAAATTCATCATTAATCAGAAAACCTTAAAGTATTAAGATCTGGCAAAATAACCTGATTAATTATACCAAAGCAACTGGGTCTTATCAGAGTAGAACTAAACATACTGATATACTCTGTAGAAGGGCAGCATAGGGCAAAACCCTGGTCGCTCCACGTATTCACTATTTACGTTTCACTGTCTTTCACCCTGAGATGTCAAACTACGTTCAGAAAATGTAGCTCACTTAAGACTTGAAATTCAGACTCTGACTTAGCCTTTCAAAATGGGATGGTGTCTTTTTTAAAAACCTTAGAGACAACATCTTCAAAGAAAAAAAATCATCTTTTACATTAATTAAATTAAAAAGAAAGGATTTCAAATATCTTCTCAGCTAGTTCTAAGCAGACAATACGTTTCTGAGCCTTCAGCTGTATGTAAAGTCCCCACTAATGATCTGTAATGAAGTACTTCTTTTTGCACATCCAGCATTTTCCCTTTAACGTTCAAGATATAGCACAAATTTGCCAACACTATTCCCCTTGTAGCACATTGACTGTACTTTTGAACCAAATTACTAACAGGACTGGAAAAAAATGGTAATAATTTTTTACTTGTGGGTCTTGGAGTATCTACCTACTCCAATGCAATAAAACATAACCTATGAACCTGTATCACTCCTAATTTATTGTATTTTAAATAGAAATTATTAACAGCTCTTATATACACATGTTCTCTAAACCTATAGAGGTCTTCAATTTTATTAACATGAATCACTAAAGTCTCTGTAACTTCTTGTATTTAGATAAGAAAGAGAAACGTGGGAGCTCCAGTCTCTTGAGCTTTCTCTAGGTACCTACTAATTGTTAATTATTAGAGACTAACTAAGTCACTGAAGTGAGTCATTTGGCTGGTGTCTCAAATGCTGTCATTTACTACTACACAAATCAGCCTGGTGATAGAGTGTCTTTAAATTAGGTTACAACCATGCAGTTATTGGACAGGGAGTAATTGATAAAACCATTAGTAACACTTGTAGAGATAACAGCTAGCAAAATCATGCAACCATAATTATTCCTAATGGATACATGCTATAAATTGTGGCAAGAAAAAATCTTGCATTATCTTTCAATCAAATCTGACAGTCCTGGAAGATTACCTTAGACTAAATGATTGTGTATGAGAAAGTGACCTATCAGAATCTCTCTGCTTTTTCTTATCTGTTTTTCCTATGATATTGCGGGTTTTTTTTGGTAATTTCCTTCTCTGGTAGCTTTTGGTGTGGGTAAAATGCAGGTCTTTTATTAGTTGTCTTTTCTGTGAGTTTTAAAAAGTACATATCCTACGTAATTTTTAATCATATATGCAGGATAGATATTTCATAATGTCACATGGAGACAGTTATAGTTCAAGGCAAAAAAATCCAAGTAATAGACTATTTTTAATAGCATAACATTATTTGGTAATATGTAACTTTTCTCTGAATTTTGATATCAATATTCATTTCAGCAAAAAAATGATTAGTGTTGTAATGAAAAAAAATACAATGATTGATTTACTTTGATTCTCCTCCATAAAGGACAAATCTCTCTGGAGAAAATACAAAAGACTTTAACAAAGCTTTCTCACTTTAATGATACCGTCTGTGGTGGGACATTTCCAAGACATATGGACAACAATAAGTGAGGAAAACATACCTACATCTTTTCTGAGCCCATTTTTTTAATGTGTAAATAAAATTTTCTTGATATTCATTTGTTTTGTTGAAATTATCATTATAAATTGGGTAAAAATATTTCCAATGATTTCCTTAGCTTTCTGTGTCATTATCCTGTTTTCTAGTATGAAGAGATTTCCATTTGTAAAGAATTAGTGATTGTCTTAACTGAATTTATTAGGAATCCAAAATATAAAGAATTTAACTAATTTTATGAAACTAAAACAATCTTATTTTAGGGAAAGCTATATCTAGAACCCAGGTCTAATGGGGCCTGGTCAGTATTGTTTTTCATTAAGTCACAAAATTATGGATTCTCTTAAATATGAAATCGAGCGTAGATGAGCTTATATGTAAGTGTCCTAAATGTGTTTAGTTGACTCAAATAGTATTGACACATTAACAAAAATTATAGGTGTAATACTTTGTAAAGATGGGCGATGAATATATGGACTTTTAATTTTCTCTTAAAATTGGATTTTGAAAAAGGGCTTAAAGGGAAAGCAGTTAAGGAAATCATAAATTACTAATACACGCACATGTTCCTATATACAGCTGTGTCTCAACTCATCCCAATTTTCCCATTCCTCTCACATTATTTTTGAGGTAATAGTAGGCTTGGATAGAGCTGCCCGTTTCAAAGAGGACTAACACTCAAGAGCAACCTCACAGCTGACACTGTAAACATACCATCAAAAAGAAGGGAGAGAACAAAACAAATAATACATTTCAGACAAACCTTTCTCTTTGGTCTAATATATTTGAAGATAAACATTAGTGCTGAAAAAAAGCCTGAGAAACAAGAGCAGAAAAAAAGCAATACACTAGAAGAATGTAGCACATAAGCTGATAGAGCTCTGAAGAGAAACTAAGTCAAACAAAACACCTGTTTTATGAATTAACATGCATATCTGTGATTTATCACATAAACAGAACTACTGACAAAAAAAACCATAATTATCACAATAGATGAAGAAAAGGCTTTGATAACATTACACATCCTTTATGTTATAACCCTCAATAAACTAGGCATTAAAGGAGCATACCTCAAAATAACAAAAGCCATCTATGATAAACCCATTGCCAACATTATACTGAATGGGCAAAAGCTGAAAGCATTCCCCTTGAAAACTGGCACAAGACAAGTATGCCCACTCTCACCACCACTCCTATTCAACATAGTATTGAAAGTTCTGGCAGGAGCAATAAAGCAAGAGAAATAAAGGACATTCAAATAGGAAGACAGGAAGTCAACTATCCCTGTTTGCAGACAACATGATTCTCTATCTAGAAAATCTCACAGTCTCAGCCCAAAAGATCTTTGAGCTGATAAACAACTTCAACAAAGTCTCAGGATACAAAATTAATATACAAAAATTACTAGCACTCCTATACACCAATAACAGCCAAGCCGAGAGTCAAACCAGGAACACAATCCCATTCACAACATCCACAAAAAGAATAAAATACCTAGGAATACAAGAATAAAATACCCAGGGTACAGCAAAGCAGGGAGGTGAACAACCTCTACAATAAGACTTACAAAACACTGCTCAGAGAAATCAGAGATGACACAAACAAATGGAAGAACATTTCATGCTCATGGAATGGAAGAATCGATATCAATAAAATGACAATATTGCTCCAGGCAATTTATGGATTCAATGCTATCAAACTACCAATGATATTCTTCACAGAACTAGAAACAAACTATTCTAAAATTCATATGGAACCAAAAGAGAGCCTGAATATCCAATGCAATCCTAAGCAGAAAGAACGAAGCTGGAGGAATCACGTTGTCAGACTTCAAACTGTACTACAAGGCCACCGTTACCAAAACAGCATGGTACTGGTACAAAAACAGATACATAGACCAGTAATAAAGCCATACACCTACAACCATCTGACCCTTGGCAAAGCTGACAAAAACAAGCAATGGGAATAAAACTATAAATAATGCTGGGATAACTAACTAGCTATGTGCAGAAGATTGAAACTGGACCCCTTTCTTACACCATATAAAAAATCAACTCAAGATTGATTAAAGACCTAAATGTAAAACCTAAAACTATAAAAACCCTAGAACATAACTTAGGAAATACCATTTTGGATATAGAAAGTGGCAAAGATTTTATGATGAAAATACCAAAAGCAATTGCAACAAAACAAAAAATTGACAAATGAGACCTAATTAAACTAAAGAGCTTCTTCTGCACAGCAAAAGAAACTATGAACAGAGTAAACAGGCAGCCTACAGAATGGGAGAAAATATTTGCAAACTGTATATCTAACAAAGACCTAAAATTTGGAATCTACATAGAATTTAAACAAATGTACAAGCATAAAACAACCCCATTAAAAAGTGGATAAAGAACATAAATAGACACTTTTCAAAAGAAGACATACATGCTACCAACAATCATATGAAAAGAAGCTCAACATCACTGATCATTAGTGAAAGGCAAATCAAATCCACAGCGACATACCATATCACACCAGGCAGAATGGTTATTATTAAAATGTCAAAAAATAACAGATGTTGGTGAGGTTGTAGAGAAAAGGGAATGTTATATACTACTACTGGGAGTGTAAACTAGTTCAACCATTCTGGATAGCAGTATGGTGATTCTTCAAATAACTAAAAACAGAACTACCATTTGATTCAGCAATCCCACCACTGGGTATACGTAATAGAGAAATATAATAATTCTACCATAAAGACACATGAAGGCATATGTTCATTGCAGCACTATTCACAATACCAAAGACATGGAATCAACCTAACTGCCCATCAATGGTAGACTGGATTAAAAATGTAGTACATATACACCGTGGAATACTATGCAGCCAGAAAAAAATGAGATCATGTCCTTTGCAGGACCGTGGATGGACTGGAGGCCATTTTCCTTAGCAAACTAATGGAGGAACGGAAAACTAAATACTGTATGTTTTCACTTTTAAGTGGGAGCTAAACAGTGAGAACAAATGGACACAGAAAGGGGAACGGCAGACACTAGGACCTACTTGAGTGAGGAGGTTGGGAGGAGAGAGAAGTTCAGAGAAAAAAAAGAAACAGGTACTGTGCTTAGTGCTGAGGTGATGAAATAATCTGTACATCAAACTCCTGAGTCATGAGTTTACCTATATAACAAACTTGCACATGTGCCTCTGAACCTAAAATAAAAGTTAAACTATTAAAAATAAATAAATACATTAAGACTGCAAAATGAAGCATAAAGAAGCAGAATAAACGCTGCTCCAGAGTCATTAGCTCATGCTTAAAAAAATTATGTAACACGAAATGTAAAAAAATAAGGAGTAAAAAAGAGAATTAAGAGGAACATAGTGGATATTGAAGAAAGTTAATATCCTATGTATACATATTTGTGTTTCTAAAAATAGATAAAAACAAGTAGGGGAAAAAAAAAAACAGCCACAGAAATAATCAAAGAAAACTTCTCTAAAAGTTGGAGATAAAATATAAAATGGTATTTCAGGGTAAACAGCATGTATTTAGAACATCAACAGTTATCTATCTATATATTTTTTGTTGTTTGTTTTTGTTTGTTGGTTTGAGACCAACTCTTACTCTTGTGCAGGCTGGAGTGCAGTGGCATGATCTCGGCTAACTGCCACCTCCACCTCCCAGATTCAAGCGATTCTCCTGCCTCAGCTTCCCAAGTAGATGGTACTATAGGTGCATGCCACCACGCCTGGCTAATTTTTGTATTTTTATTAGAGATGGGGTTTTACGGTATTGGCCAGGCTGGTCTCAAACTCCTGACCTCATGATCTGCCCACCTTGGCCTCCAAAGTGCTGGGATTACAGGCATAAGCCACTATACCTGGCCCAGTTATCAATATTTTAATAAATGTATTTAGCTTCAAACGTAGTAAAAAAATCATCCTATGGGAAGATGACCAGAAATATTAAATATCTCATAAGAAAGGTGACCAAAAGTGTCTACAAGCACACTTAATCTCCAGAGACAATGAAGAGATGTTCATAACACACTTAAAGAAAAATATAAAAATCGACCCACATGTTTTATGGCCTATCAAATTGTGGTATAAGCATAAAAGCAACAGAAAGATGTTCCAAAACCTGCAAGAATCCAAAAGATAAGGAATCCAGAGGCCTTTGAAAAGAACTATTTAGTGATATCCATCCATGAATCAAACTAAAAATTTGACAACTAAACTGTGGTGTGAAATAACTATTAGAAATTATGGGTAAAATTATGGGTAAATTTATGACATTAAAAAATTAATAATACACCTAACCAAAAATGGAACATTGTCAGAGAAGGAAGATGGAAGAATATGTAAGGCTACTCATTTTCTTTATGTAAGGTTATTGGAAGAGATATAAGTTTAATCAAAGTGAGGATATATAATGGAAATGAATTATATCACTGAATAGTGTTATATTAATTTCTCTTATTCATTTAAGAAAAATATATTAAGCAAGTTTATTTTATTTGTGCTCTTCCAAGTGTTAAAATATATTCGGTCTAAAAATAATAACCCTTGTAGATACTTAAAAATTAAGGGATATAAGGAAGGCTGAAAAGAACAACAAAAAGTTGTTTCATAAAATAATAAACTAAGGTATCAAAATATAAATGAGATGCATCTATCTACAAAAAGAGTCTTGCTGGATAGCATAATATAATTCAACTTTATGCAGTGTATGACAGACACATATCAGATGGGCGGAAAGCAAACAATTGGGGGGGAGAAAACAAAGCAAAAGAGGAATAAAAGAAGAGAGAGAGAAAAAAGTCAAGATCTCAACATCTAAAATGGTTTAAATAAATGCAAAATGCATTATAAAAGACTGTAATGATAGAAAGTATAAGTCACAATAAAAACACAACTGTAACAAAGATGCGATGAATAACATAGCATCACAACATGTAGAGCAAAAATCATCAGAATTAGAAGAACACACCTCAGCCTCTAACAAACTGAGTGGATGAAAAATAAGTACAGTGATTGAGATCTAAGCAAAATTAATGTGATAGAGGAAGTTGTACACTTGAAATTATGTATATTACTTAATACTAGGCCATGCCGTAAAACCACAGTAAAAATATGTACAATTGATTCTCACTACATTGTATGATTACAAATTGTAAAACTAGAAATTATTACTGAAATTGTAAGAAAAACTTCCAATACTTTGAAAATTTTAAAACATAAAGTCTCAAGAAATACATGAAAATTTTTTTAAAAAGGAGAAATTATAACTTAAATTAGAAACTACAGATAAAATAAAATTATATGAGTATACTATGTAGCAGAACCTGTAGGACACATCTGCAGCTGTTCTCAGATAAAAATTTGGAGTGTTAATATATAGGAATTAGAGAAAGACAACCAAAGGACAAGGAAGGAATTCACTGAGATAAAATAAAAAGATAAATTGACAGAAATTAGAAAAAGCTGGAATGTTCAAATAGGTCAAAAGGCAAGTTTGCCCTCTGGATAAAAAATAAAATTGGTAAATCAATTTTTTATTGAAACACAGAGAAAACATCCATTAGAATGAAAAGTGCAATCACAAACATATATACAAAGGAAAGTTAAGAGAATGCTTTCCTGATTTTATACAAAAATGTTTTAAAAGATTATAAAGTGAATACATTTCAGAAAATATGTTAACAAATAAGACTAATGTTTCTTACTTTCTCCATTTTAATTCATTTCTTTTCCTTTTTTTTTTTTTTTTTTGAGACATCATCTCTGTCACCTAGGCTGGAAGACGGGCTGATCATAGCTCATTGCAGCCTCAAACTCCTGGGCTCAAGCAACCCTCCTGCCTCAGCCTTCCACATAGCTAGGACTACATACATGCACCACTAGACTGGGCTAATTAAAAAAAAATTTTTTTGATAGAGATTGAGTCTCACTATGTTGCCCAGGCTTATTCTCCTGTTTCTTATTTTACAAGAATACCTATATACCTTTGATCACTATCTTATCACTATTAGAACTCATAATGATCATGGCAGTAAGACGCATTTGAAGCTTTGTCCGGCAGGCTCTAGTCATAGACTTGGAGACTATTTCTCCATTTTAAGAGAAGATAGCTTTGCAATGCCAACTGGATAGAGAAAGGTGGAAGTAATATTCCTGTCTGAAAGCTGCTTTTTTGTTATTTTACTAAATAACTAATTCTTGGAAAATTCCTCAAGGTTTATGGTGGCAAAATAAATTATGAAATGTTTCTTTGATTAATTAGACACAAAAATAGTTTTCTATTCTGTAAAGATCTTAATAATGAAATAAATTTACATTTAAAAAGACAAAAATAACCAAAATCTTCTATTAGGTGTTGTAAGATTTCCCTTTCATTCACACTTGTGCGTTAATTAGAACTTGTTTTCTTCTTTTCCTTCCTTTTGAAAAGAATGCTTGAGAGCTTGTTTTATAGACACTTAAAATACTAATCATTTATTTCATAAACGAATATGTTATGCCAAATTCATCTTTTGAAGATTAAAGTAGTATTGTTTTTCTTCCTTATGCCCCATTTTACTCCTCTTGTAAACTTGCTTTTTTCTAATACATCTACATTTTATTGTTTTTAAAACAGTAAAATTTACATTGAAAATATTACTATAATTTTTAGCTGTTACTGTAATTGTCATTTTTTGTGTTTTATATTTTTGTGTTTCATTGGCAATATAACTACTAACATGATTGCATCAAAATGTATGTTGTTTAATTTAAATGTAACAAAACTTGTAAACTTTTAAGTGTCCATGGGACTAGTTGCTATTTGGTTTCTTTCATGGTGCAATGTACAGCTTTTTATAAAGATATGAGACATGAAACGCTGATCAAATTCAATTTCCATCTCTATTTGCATGTAATTAGCAAACATCATTTCTCAAGTGTTTCTGTGGCCCAGTCATAGATGGATCAAAAAAGATAGAGTAAGCAGGTACACAGTGTCTGACAATAGAAAGTATATAAGCTGCTAGGAAAAAAGAATAATCATGGGAAATGACTTTAAAACTCTTACAAAGCACATGCAGAATAAAATTAGTGTGAATATTGCATTGTGATGGACAAGTATAAGAGAAATTGGATGGAGTAGGGTTAATCAAGGAAGTTTCTGGCAATAGCTACATTTTGAACTGGTAAAGGGCATGGAAAATTATTTACGGAGAAATATTGTCAACATAATGCTCAAATGTAATTATTTTGTCTTATTAACTCAGAATTTCTACAAACCCACAAACATTATGAGATTAAGCACAAAATAAGCCAGTTTATCCTCACATTTACTCATTTGATAAATCTTAGAGCAGTGATCTTCTCTGGTAAATAAAAAAAATTTTTAACATGTTTCCATAACATAAAAGTCCTAACAGATTGCTTTTTAACTCATCATTTGATGTACTTTATAACCATTAACTTATTAATTCTCAGTATACCCCTTTGAGAAAGATAGAAGAGAGAATTATTATAACAGCTGATTATTAGTCAGAGAGTGAATCAGAGAAAGGTGAAACACCTCATATCAGGTCACACAATTGGTTAGTAGCAAAGGCAAAAATGAACCATGTCAGAAGTCCCCAGCCAAGGCTACCTTCAAAACATCAATCAGTGAACATATTATGTTTTTTTAATGACATGTTAATGGTTTTAAAAAACCTCTCCTGGTTTAGAATATACACTGGTATGTGAATGTCACAAATTAAGTCAGTTAAATTAGTTCCAGTGAAACCCTTTGTCCTTTAAATGAAAAATTAACCAACTTGGTACATAGATCAGAGCCAGACTAGCTTTAATACACTCAAATTCATATAAACCTCATACTTCCCTGGAGAAAGTTGAGTGTCTAAAGATTTAATTCAAGTTCCAAGGTCAAGCTAAATAGATCTGAATTTCTTCTAAAATGAGAGTTTCATTCCAGTAAGTATCTGACTTCAATTTATTGCTTCTCATATTGGGATAGCATGGCCCAGGTCACCAAAGAAAGAGCAAATCACATGTTGCTACAAAGGAATGTCCTAGAAAGGTTATTTTTCCAGTGGTCAGGCAGGGGGCAAATAAGCAATTAAGTGAACAGTTCTCTCCAGGAAGATGAGGCGAGAGGCAACAACTTGTGGTCCGATTTACATCAAGAAACTTGAGTGAGTGATGCCCTACCTTGCTTTCCAAAGGCTTTTGGTAAACATGGATAGCTTTAATTGTACTTTTTAGGCTTGAGAGTGTTGAAAAATATGTTTAAAAAACACATAAAGTTATTATAAATAAAATCATTGAAAAAAATTTCTATTCTACTTTTTAAAAAATGCCATATCAAAAAGATTAGAATCCTAGAGTAGGAACATATAGGGAAACCTCACCTTAATTTCTAATTGATAACCATGCTTCATTTTGCCAGCATATCATCTAACATTAAGTTTTGTTTCTGTTTTTGTTATTGTGTGTGCTTGTCATAGATCTACATTGTTTAGAAGCATTCTAGCAATGCAAATGGCTGAAGTTCCTAGTTTTGTAACTGTTTTACTTTTATAGATTTGGGAGGTGGGTGGGTAGTTTCCTTGATTTTTAATTCACATTTAATTCTGAATATCTGAAGTATTAGAGATAATAGAAAAATTCTGAATAGGTAAGGATCATGTTTCATTGGAATTTTTAGCAAAATGTTGTCCTTTGGGGTACTAAAAGCCTTTCAATAATAGTGACGATGATGTGTGTTTTAGTGACACACAAAAACAATATTCAAGAACTTCATCAGTGAGGTAGTATTATATTTTTAACATAATTTCAGACCAGATCTTATTAAGTTAACAAAATAGTGAATCTCAATTAATAGCATAATTTTAAATCAAGCTTTTAAAAAGAACATTTAAAAGCATAACTTAAAAATAGCAAAGTCTTGGTTTTATTATTAAGAGAATCAGAACTTTAAAATACATTTTGGAGAGATATACAGTCTTGAAAATTCAAGATGACTTTTCCATAGACCTTTGGAAAGTGATTTCAAAGACAAATATATGTAGATAATTAGAGTATACTTATAAGAATATGAGACCCCAAGTGGATGGTGCTATTTGGAGATCATGTCAAATTAACAAAATTGCAGATGGGATATTGTTGTACTTGAAAATGTGGCAAGGTTGAAAAAATGAAGTCTGAGGACAGACTGGAATAATTGGAAGTGTGAAGCCTAAAAACAAAATCACTTAAGTATATTTAGTTCAATTATTTCAATTTTTAAATGGCCCAGATAATATCAATATGAACTGTTATTTTCAGTGTGGCACAGAAATACAGGACAAGAACGACATAAATGGCAATAAAAAGATAACACATTCAAAACAGACATCAGTATTATTCATGCCAAGAATAATAAATGAGCAAAAAGAAAACCAAAATGATTTTAGAAGAAAGAATATTATAGCAAAAATCCTGAGGTGGGTTGGAGCAAAAGAGAAATTCTGTAAAGAAAAGTCACTAAACAATCTGAGAGTGCAGCCCATGCCCTTCCGATTTTCTGTTCCCCCGTAGTTCAGTACGTGGCATTAAGAAACAACTCAAATGTACTTGTGCGGTACCTCTCAGCATCCAGCACAGTGGCAAGCTAATAGCACACATATAATGTTTCTTATAAACATTTAACAACATGTTGATACAATTAAAAAAAATTGTTATCCTAAGTGACTTACATTTCTCCAGTATCTCAAATTAAAATTTAAAGCTGCAGTTAAAGTAGCTTCTTATTCATTTTAGTCTTCTGTAACAATATACCATAGACTGGGTAGCTTTTGAACAACAGAAATTTATTTCTCACAGTTCTGGAGGCTGAGAAATCCAAAAGCAAGGAGCAGGCAGAGTCAGTGCCTGGTGAGGGTCCCTTTCCTGATTCATAGGTGGCACCTTCACATGGTAGAAGGGGCAAGGTTGTTCTCTGGCCTCTTTTATAAGGACATTAATCCCATTCATAAGAGCTGCACCTTCATAACCTAATCACCTCCCAAAAGGCCTCACATCCTAATGCCATCATCTTGGGGGTTAGAATTTCAATGTGTAAGTTTTTGGGAACACAAATATTCAGATTATAGCAGCCAGCATTTCAAATCAAAAGATATCATTATTCAATGAAAACCCAGTGCAGTGTTTCCCACTAGCTCTGCAGCAAATTAAAGGAGATCTGTGGACCAAAATGTGTTATCACCAGCCAGTATGGGAAAGCACAAATTATTCCCTGTTCTTGGAGATTCACCATGCTCACAAGTTTATTAAAGTCTTTGGGAAGTCCTTCAATACACAATCGATGCCTACTTACTGGATTTAACCTGATGTTTCTTAAACTTTCTTATCCACAAACATTTTTCTTTAGAAAGTGGAATGGCAACCATCTACTGACCTTTGCTGAAGCTAGAAAACAGTTTAGAAAATAATGATTTAGAGTAACTGGTCCCAACTTGCTTCTGATGGTCATGTTACAGGGCCATTAAGTTTATACTTTTCTAGAGATTTAGATAACAGGGAATCCAAATAAAACTACATGAAGGCAAGAATTTTGGACCTGCCTAGTTAATCTAAATTTCTTTGAGGTTTTTAAGAAAACCTTGCATGACCAGGAACTTGAAAGACAATATTAAAAGGTTCAGAGTGGCTCAGGTCTCCTAATGACCACTTCTATCCTTCCAGATCCTTCTTTTTGTTACTTTCACTGGTATCTTTTGATCTAATAGAAACCTTCTTAATCTATCTATTTTATCAAATATGTCCTATTTCCTTCCCCCACCCATTATGATTGAGTTCCCATGTTGACTCTGAACTGCTCCTTTCCCAGAATCTCAGTTTATTTAGTACTTCCATTTTTTTTTAACCATACCCATCAAGTTCAATGCTAATTTGCCTTCTCTATGCCTACCTTGGGACAACTGAGTATTGCGGGAGAAAACAACAACCATGCAGAACAAATGTATGATCTTCAACCCCAGCTTGCCTATTATTACCTCACCTCTTCAGCTCCCCTATCTGTTCTCAGAATGGTTGCTTTTTCCTCCACTTTCTCCATAGCCCATTATTTCTACTCCATCTTTATCTTCAACCTCTTTTGTATCATATTGCCAGCGTCTTTCCCTCAGATTGAAAACATTCTCAAATGTCTCTCATCCAAGAAAATGTTTCCTGAATTCACTATATCCAACTAACCAGCTTGCCACTGGCTGAGCTTGGTATTCCCTTTTTTATCCAAATTCTTTGAAACACTAGTTCACACCCACCATTTCCAACTCTTCACTCCTCTACCTTTAGGCCTCCACCATGTCAACTCCAGTGAAAGTATACTCATTAAGTTACTAATAATCCTTGAAATCCAAAGGCTATATTTCCAAGGCTTTAGTTGTGTGCAGGTTCTACCTCATTTTGATATGGCTGATTACTTGTTCTAATTTAGAAGTCTTTTTCTTGTTGGAACTTATGTCTCACAGTTTTGGTTTTTCTTCCATCTCCATTTGTCCTCCTCTGACTCCTTTGTAAATTATTTTCCTTAACTTACTCATAATCTTTTGATATCCCAGTTCTGCCCTTAGTTCACTAAATTTTTTATTTTGGATACCCTGCCCAAGGGAATTACTCATGCTTATATTTAATGGTTTCCCATTGTAAATTGCTGTCAGTTCAAGCCCCTTCTATCTCTTGTATGAGTTACTGAAACAAGATGCTGATAAATAGTAGTCATATCTCTGGTCCTTTCCTCAGAAAATCTTCTCTCTGTTTGGTGACCAAAGTGATCTAGCTAAATGCAAATCTGACTCCTCTGTTTCTCATATCTTATAAGGTACATTCAGAGGAGGTAGCTATCTGTTCTCTGTCTGCCTCTTCAGCCCCTTTCTTCTCTACTCCCTGCCTCACTGAACTGCTGGCTCACTTACATACTCTGTGGACAATGTATCATTTATTTATTCTCTTCTTTGCTTACAATGTCCCTGAAATGTACTCAAAGATCATTGCTCTCTTTTTCTGCGACTTGCTTAGATAACTTTTGCTCATCCTTTAAAGATCAGTTAATAGGTTACTTCTTCACAGAAATCTCTCCCAAGTTGCCTTAGTTATCTTTCCTCTGTAGAGCATTTTGCAATATATAGTTTGCTATATATAATTTGCTTCACTTACTACACTATAATATAATTATTCTAAGTTTGTGTCATTACTTCATCCAGTAGATTGTAGATTTCTTATGGCAAAATGTCATATCTAATTAATTTGGTATCTCCCGTGCCTGGCATTCTGCCTAAAACAGAATGATTGCCAATAAATACTGATTGAAGGAAATAATGAATGAACAATACCAGCTCAGTTTACCTAGCTCGCTGTAACAGAGTATCGCTGCATCTTCCTGCAGATGACAAAATAAAAAACTTCCACAGATACCCAAATTAAGCATTCCTCATTTAAGATATGTAATCATCACATTTTATCTATCTTTTTGAATTTTTGTTTGAATCAAGTTTTAAATGTACTTTGACATTTAAATTTAAAGAAAAGATCAATGCATCAAGTCCTTTCGTAAAGCAAAGAATCTTCTAAACATAGGAATTACTTTAGTCCTTTTTCTTTCCCCTTGCTTTCTGTATAAAAAACCTGATTTGTGTCTTTTTCCATCAATTTGTATTTCCAGGTTTTAAGTTACTTAAGTGAAATATACCTTATACTAAACTATATTTAAGAGTTCAGGAAAACGGCCCAGCTCAGAATATGTGATTAAGCTTCATGTTCCTTGTGGCTTTTCCAGTTTTGTGCCATTTGCTCATTAGGATAATGAGGATTTCAGCAGTTCCATGGAAAAAGCTTTGAGTTCCTCTAGTGAAGGGAATCACATAAACATAAAGTACTTTTCAGAACAGCAAGTGCAATATTCAACATTCACTTACGTCTTACTGTCATTATCTCTTAAAAAAAGTGAGTGGATTTTTCCCCTGGAATTATCTTCAAAGACTTCTTTGTAGTTGTATTAGTCAGGAAAAATTCAATGTCATAGCCTGAACTTTCCTTTTTCCCCACAACTCCATATATGTCCCATTGTTCCACAAACAAAGAGAGGTGACTGGATGATAAGGGGATTTTTCAGTCATTTTCAATTAGCTGCAGAATGTTTCTTTACAGTAGCTTGGTTTCTGGTTAGCTGACCCACAGAACAATGACGACCACTTTACACTGCAGAGACAGTGCTGACAGCGGGATAATGAGAGAAACTGTCTCGGGGTTTCCCATTAACAAGTGTAACCAAAGCCCCCATTGGCCTTGCTAATGGGTAATAGCATATTACGCTATTGGTGAAGGCCTTTAGGAGATGGCGGACAAAGTTGCTTAATTAGTGGCATCTGAAGTGTTACCTCTACTGCTCTCCTGAATCTTCAGTTTCCCTACAGTTTCTAATTATTTTCTTTTGAGTAAGAATACAGTACCAGATTTCTGAACTTGATTATGCTTTTCCCCCTCATCTGAATGGGTAATCAAGCACTACTTATTTCAATCAAAATACACTCAAATGGAACCTAACCACAGACGTTATGAATACAAGCAGTTCTGGTATTGATATTGATTTTCCAGTAAATCATCTTAAGCCCAAATGATCAAAAATCGAGACAGGTCAACATCAAAGAAACAGGAATATTGGCATGAAAGCAAGCTCCGTTGATTGGTACAAATTAAAAGATCATTTATTAGTGATTATGCTGTATAATACTGCCAGTGCCAAATGAATGCAATTAAGATGAAATGGGCCCCTGCAGCTATAGGGGTTAATAAAGACTGAATTCCTAATGATTTTTCCATTAATTATGAAGATGTCCACAAAACAGCCTTAACAAAGTGGTGGCCACCTCAGACAAATCTTTGTAATCTGGGTAAAACACCTTCTTTAATTGGCACATTACTAGGATAGTGTAAAGATTTCAACAGTTCCTAATCATTACTTGCTGGATACAAGGTAGGTAGAAAAAGGGTTTAGATCATATGTGAGGAACAAAAACAGGAGAACTGATGTTTTGAAAAATCTGAAATAACTCTTATCAGAGTCTGATTAATGACATTGTTTCAAGCCCAGAAGAACAAATATAAAGAGCTTCTTCCGTTTTACATAATTGAATTACTCTCCCATATATCAAGACTTTTCTTTTCTATAAATATAATTTCTGTAAGCCCAAAGGAGGAAAGGAGGGAAGAGGGGAGGGAAGAAAGGGTAGAGAAAGAATGAGGGAAGGAAAACTCCAGAAGAAATAAATTCGTAAACAATTCTGAATTGGATGGAGAATACCACATTTCTTCTACTAATGATTTGGGACAAAAGGAGTCAGTTCAAAGATGCCCATTCAATCTGAATTTCAGTTTAGATATAGAATTGAGTCTGTGGCATCCACTTGGACCTAACAACCTGCTGGTTTTATCCATGGCTAGTCTAATTTAATCCTAATAAAACCAGAAAAACATAAAATTCAAATTGAAATAATAAAATATAAATCCAAATATTTTCTATTAATTACAAGCTGGCTGACCTCTGAAAAAGTATATTTGTGTATATTTGTGTGTGTGTGTGTGTGTATGTATACACACAAATATATGTTATATATTTTTTAAGAAAACTATATTACGATGTGCATTTGAAATTGGGTAATTTTGCAAATTTGTACCCCTCCTTAAAAATCATCACAAGACAATTCACCACTATAAAAACAGATTACTAGGGTAATAATCAAAATGAACAACATCAAAATGAGAAAATGTTGCAAGACGCATAGGTTTCTGATGTGTGCTTCATGGTTGGCACACTCTAAGAAATTAACATGCCAGCTGTAACACATATTGGTTTCCAAATTCTTCCTCTCTCAGGCTGCCCTTTCTGTGACTTCCATGTTGGGACCTATCGTAGACATTTCTGTTTGGTAAGCATGTTTATACCCATTTTAGAGACATGCAAAACATACACATGACCATCTGCCACTCTGATGCCCTTAGTCTATGAGGGACCGGCACTGTGCAGATGTGCCTCAGAGCAAAATGTTTTGGATACTGCCACTGGCACTTACCATACCTTTAACTTTGAGCAAGTCACTTAACTTGCAGGAGCCTCTGTTTTCCTACCTCTGAAATGGCCAATTAATCTACTCATCTCACACTTGTGACATAAAATCTAAATAAGATAATATGTATAAAGTTCTCAACCTAATGATTACTACACAGTAAATATTCAATAACTGGTTGGTATATTTTCCCCCTTTTAATTTTTAAAGGTTATTTTAAAATCACTTTAATATTATTTTAACACTTGTATTGCCCAGTAAATTAGAAAGCACAAAGCTCTAGAGAGCCTTACAAAATCTTGGGTGGGCCTACAGTTGGTTATTAATGAAAATTAGTTTTCAATCTAGTTATCAAAGTGTGTTCTGAAAACTTTTTACTATGTTTGCATTTACACTTATTTGTGATATCCAGAAACATTCTGCTCCCTGTTTCATATATTTTTACTTGTACAATAAATACACAATAAGTAGAAAGAAGAAACATTGGAAGAGGTATTTTCTTTTAATTAAAATACTTCCAATGATACTTCATTGTTACTTCCTGTTCTTTAACCCAGAAAAATAAACGTAAGTATCCTTTCGATTTTTGTGTGTGTTGTGTGTCTGCTTTTTTGTGGCATAAAATATATTTTTTAGTAGGTGTGAAAACAGCTTCAAAGCCACTGAACTAGAGTGCAAGCTTCTTAAGGACAGGGCTGGGTCATTTTTACTCTTTGTAAACCATTACGTATACTGTCAAGAGTAAGAAAAGTGATAGACAGCACCGAAAGGAGGCTTGCCTCAAGTCAGAATTTATGAAAAACAATGTATTTGTGGAGAAAGACTTCCCAGGAGATAGGAGGCTCAGCTCCAGCCAGCACTTTTACTTTTCAGCTTTGATA
Source organism: Sapajus apella (assembly GCF_009761245.1). Lineage (NCBI taxonomy): Eukaryota > Metazoa > Chordata > Mammalia > Primates > Cebidae > Sapajus > Sapajus apella. The sequence continues at coordinate 50,837,404 of NW_022436946.1, forward strand.
AGCAGCAAAATTTCCAGCAATATTAAAATATAAATATTTCTATGAAGATTACTGCTCTGGAGGTCATTTTCTGATTTCCTTTAAAGTGATCCAGTTCACTCAAAAGTATTTTTCTGAGTGCCTTCACGGCCTTCCTATTGTGCTTCAAGGATAACCACAAGGGCTATGTAGCAAGTGTGGATTTTTTTTTCCTTTAGAGAAGCTATTTCATGTAATGCAAAAAAGGGTTATATCCTCTCAACCTCAGGCTTGAGAGGCGAGCGAGCCTGCCTAGCTACTTCAACTGAAGGAACTTTTAAAATTATTATGGGGCTGGCTGACTTCTTTTTTCTTTCTTTTTTTTTTTTCATGGCTTGAATTTGTGCTTTTCCTGAGATGTGGTTTTCCAAATTTTATTTTTATTTTGCACATGTTGTTTCAGACTGGTGAAATGTTCATGAATAATGCTAGTTTATTTTCATAACTTTGTTTTATGAGCAGAAAGTTGCCGAGAGACATTTTCTCAGAATGGAGCAGATATGTTTGGTAGGTGTGGACGGACAGATGGTGTCAGGAGAAATTTTGTGTTATAGGGAGGAATAATCAGGGCTGTGCTTTCCCAGATAACCACAGCCAGTCAGGCTTCTCTGGGGAAAGGTGCAATTTGCATGTTTCTTTCATCAAATTTTTCTGATGTCATATTAATGGCTCAAAGGAAGATAAGCAGCTTCTTCCTTTTGTGTTATTCAAATACTGAATGGTTCTTTTGTACAGCATTAGTTTATAAATAAATAAAACACCTGAAAATGGTCATTCATGGCATCTCTCTAAACTTCTGGTCCAATTATGGTAAAATCAGATCCATGAGAATTTAGTAATTTACTTTGCATGCTGGCTAATTTTTACTCATCATATGCTGACAGTGAGCAATACCACTTTTCTGGATTGATAACAGAAACTCTACCTTCTTTATATTTTCAGAAATAAGTTTTATTGCATAATATGTACTGTATGCCTGTATCAGGTTGGTAAGATTGTATACTATTGAGATATCAGTGGTTTTGAATTTATAGGTACACCTTTTATATAATTTTCAGGCAACAAATAATTGCAATAAGGTTTTGATGCTAATTTTTGGTCTCCTCCCAAGTTTTCTTGATAGAATCTTATTTGTAAATACTGAAGTGTATAAGATCAGTTCCCTTAATTGCACTGAAAGAGGAGACCTATGGTAGAATTTGGCTGCTATATTTGGAACGGCATGTTCTTGGCTTTCTCCTGTCTTTCTCAGGTGCAAGTTTCTCAACTGATGGAATAATATATGTCCTAGCTCTCAGCAAACCTTGACCAAATACACATAAAACGTGGAATTAGTCTTACTCTGTTCACTGACACAGTTTATACCCTGCTTATGCTCCCCACTCCGAAAAAGCAAATTTTGTATTTTGCAAATGCACTTACACATGCACGTGCGTGCACACGCTTGCTCACGCACACACACACACACCCCTCCAACAACAGCAGGCACCTACTGCTAAAGCTTAACTCTATTTTCCCCTTTCATTCAATCAGCATGAACTCCCACCAAACAGTACCGGTACTTTCTAACTTTCTCACACTTCATTACCCTGCAGTCCACAACAGCCCCCAACAGCCCCCAGTTAATTATACTGTAGATTTATAGCTTTCATTCAGTCAACTTATATTTATTAAGCTATACTCATTAAACTCCAGTTAGTGATTCACAGTAAGTAAAGCTCTGGGATATGACAATGAGTAAGATGGACATATTACTGCCCTTAATTACAGTTCCTGACAAGTAAATAAGCAACTGCAATACCTCAGGACACTTGCTGGGATAGCAGCAATAGATCTCATGAGGGCAAACCTCACTGGGTCAAGTAACGTAGGAAGACTCACTGACTTTGAGGTGGGCTCTCTCTTTAGCTACTTCTCTGACTGAAGCCCATCATGAAACTGGGCAGCGCTAACGAGGTCCTGATTCCTCGGTCCTGTTCCACGTGCTTAGTAGCAACTATTCTACGCCATACCAGACAGGATCAGGTCTATGACCTTCTTCTGCACACTGCTGCTGTGGCCATATCCAGTCTTTCCCCAGGTCTCCCTTGGTTCTCTACCCCTCTGAACACTAACTTGGGTCTGCTAGCCATCTTTCATTCCTTCCCTTCTTATCTCTAACCTCACTGTTACTTCCTCAAGCCCATCTCACCATTTGCCTTTGAACCTTATTTCTGTTCCCACTTCATCCCTGGCCTCTGTGGATTTTCAGACGATGTTATGGAAAAAATTTACAGACCCCACAATTTGGAAGCAAAATATTACTGCAATTTCTTACTGACTGAAGAGTATATATGAGGCCTCTATACACATTTAAAACCAGTAGTATGTCAAAACCAGTAGTATATCAAAGGGCTCTTTACTGTCCTATATCAAAGCTGTTGTTTTGTTATGGTTATTTAAGAGACAAGAAAATTACATGGTGATTAAAAGCATAGGAGCCAAAAACCTACCTGTCTGCATTTTTATTTTGACTCCACTATTATGTGACATTATTTCTTCACCTTTCTGTATCTCAATTTCCTCATCTAAAAAGTGAGGATAATAGTATCTACATTTAAGGTTATTTGAGGGGTTTAAAGCTAAATCTACGTAGAACATTTAGAAGATCACCTGGCACATATGGTGGGCATTCAATTAATGTTAGCCATTATTATTATCATTATATTATTGTTATTTGTCATCGTTATTGTTAGAGAGTTAAGTGACTCCTCAAGGGCAGTAAAGTATAGGAACAGGATTTAGACCCAGTCTTGTTCTGTTCAGTGAATGAATTAATGGCAGAATGATACCACTTTGCCTCCCTCAAAGGGGAACAAGATTTTTCCCTCCACTTTGGTCTTCAGTTGCACATTGGGTTAATTATATTGCTTAGGTCACCATTTTATCATAAGTCTATGCATAGCCTTATTTTCCTTAATTAATTCTTCCCCATAATTTAATAATCACCAGTGAACTCCCACCCTCAAAAATAATCCAGGACCTTAGCCATACATTGTGGCAGATTGTGTTTTCCAAAAGTGACCACAATAATATTTCCAGTTCCACATATTATTTGAAAACCTTGTCTTTCTCCTTTCTCCATCAAGTAATAAATCTTTTTCCTCTTCCTTTCAATGCGGGAAGTGTTTTGTGACTAACTTGACAAGTAGAGAATAAGGTGTAAATGGTACTGGTTGGCTTCTGGAACTAGATCATGGGAGATAATATGGTTTCCGTCTGTTTTTCAATCTGTCTCTCTTTCTCTTTCATGATGCTCATCCTCAGAGGACATCTTCAGACTATGAGAAAGCCTAAAGTAGCCCGTTCAGAGGGAATACATGAAAAGCCACACTTGGAGAGGGTCTGAGGTCCCCAGCAGACAGTCAGCACCAATTTTCAGATATATCAGTGAATAAAACTACATGATTCTATTCCTCCAGTCTTTGACTAGAGGTCAAAGAGAGCTGAGGCCTCAGACCTGATGAGGGAGAAACAATTGTCATTATTCTGCCTGGTCATAAATTCCTATGATCGTCGTAAATGACTATTTTTTTACCACTAAGTTTTGGGGAAATTTGTCATATAATTATATTAAAGAACAGAAATCAGTACCTGAAAGTGGGTTGCTACCATAACAAAAGTCTACAAAAATGGCAGTGGAAATTGAAAGGGTGTTGAAGAGATTGGCAGTATCCCACTACAGAGCCATTTGGAAGCTGGAGAGCTTTCATGAGTCATACTGCTGCCACATTCTAGTCATCCAGGCAGTGCAAAAGTCTCAACCAGATTCATGAGGAAGAAAATAGTCCCCACATCTTTATGTTAGTGATAAACTTTTGAAAAGCCTATGGGAGAAGAAATATTGCTTTGGAAGAAACACCACTTTTGGAAAATAAAATCTGCCACAGTCCACTCTCCGATGACCACATTTACATCCCTCCTGCATTAAAAAAAAAAAAATATATATATATATATATATGTACACATATATATATATATACTTATAAGTATAAAAATATATATTTTATGTATATATAGACATATACATGTATATGAATATGTATACGTATATGTGTATATATATGTATGTATAGACTCACCACCTTCTCAAGAGCCTTCACGTTGTCTTGCAACTTCAGATGGAAAACATTAATGGGATGGGAACATCTGAAGGCTCATTTACTCATAGAGTTGGTGGTTAATTCTGGCTATCAACTGGGGCAGCCATCATGGAAAAGAGGCCAGCCAGCATGCCATACCAAGTCCGACTTTCTGACCTACAGGAACCATGAGCATGATAAATGGCTGTTTTATTATATAAAATTTGGGAGCAATGTTTCTGCACAGGCTTAGTAACTGAAACACACATCTAATTGTATGGTTTTCCTACCCAAGGTAATCATCCTGAATCTCCAAGTTGTTCACCCCCCAACTTTTCATGTTATATCATTTTTATTGCATCATTATAATATAAAAGTGCATACTTTTTACTTTAGTTTTTTTGAGAGTAGTCTGCCACTTTTGAACATCTTTTTTTTTTTTTTCTCAAGCCATTATCCTTAGCAAACTAACTCAGAAACAGAAAACCACATACCACATGTTCTCATTTAACAAGTGGGAGCTGAATGATGAGAACATGTGCATACATAGAGGGGAACAACACACACTGGGGCCTTTCAGAGGGTGGAGGGTGGGAGGAGAGAGAGGATGAGGAAAATAACTAATGGGTACTAATGAAATAATCTGTACAACAAATTGCCATAACACACATTTACCTATAAAACAAACCAGCACATATAGCCCTGAACTTAAAACAAGTTAAAATAAAATAATGCATTGCCAAGATTCACCTATATTGATGCTTCTCACTGCAGTTAGTTTGTTGTGACTATGGGCTAATACTTTATTGTGTAAATAGATGACTATTTATTTACTCTCTTAGCTGCTGAAGGACATTTCACCAGGTTTTTGCTATTGTGAATATAAAGATGTCTTCTACGAAGATTCTGGGGTATATTTAGGAATGGAATTGCTAGGTAGTACAAATATTCAACATTAGGACTTAAATATTCAAATTAGTTGCACCTATTTACTTTTCTTCAAGCAGTGGATAAGAGATTTTGTGGATCCCATGAAGGTTTTAGATGAGAATAATAGGTACAAATTCAAATTCTCTCAACCCTAATTAAAGTGTTGCTACTATTAAATGAAGTGGACAATGCTAGACATCCCTTGCCTCACTGTGTTAATGTTTCCACATCTTCCATTGTTATAGTCACACACACACACACACACACGCACACAGATAGAGACGAGCATCCTGCTGTGCAGTTGTGTGCTCATATTCTTCCTTCCCACCGTCCTTGCTGATAATCCAGGTACTTTCCCAATTCTCCTAGCCCCTGAAAAAGGAGGAAAGCATGGGAAGGATAAGGATAACAAGTGCAGACCTCCAGAGACAAAGTTCAGGCCTGATAAAGGAGTGACTGACTGGATATTAAGCTTTATAATTCAACTGATTTGTGTTGATCAATTTACTTTTGTTGTTTCAGAATTTACACTAAATGTTTTAATTTATTTGTAAGGTGATCTTGAAACTAGCACTATATAATGTGTTAAGTAGGATGGATGCTTAAGAGGCAAAAAGAGGCGGATGCAAAACAGGCATGAAGCCATATATGCACAGCATGCTTGTAAGGGAGCTCTGTTATAGCAAATCAGGAAAAAGGACAGTCAAGCCATCAATGGAGAATAGAAAATACTAAGATGTCTATATATTATTTTGAATGACCCCAATAATGTAGCATAATTGCAGATATAACCTTGAAGATTAAAAGGGGAGAATTAGAAAAGCATTGAAGATTTTTTTAAAGTAGAAATTGACCAATTAAAAGTCCTGTGTAACATCCTTCTATTTCTTTAGTAACCTATTGATCAGATGAGAGAATTATAGAAAAGAGCACCAAATAGAATTACAGAAAAGGACACCAAATAGAAAGAACAGTATATCTATGCGTCTACTCACTTATCTATCTACGATAAAAGAAACCATCATTTTCCATGCATTAACATCCTTTTAAAAATACTTTTCTCAAGTGCTAATTTTAACAAAAATTTACAAACCATTAAAGATCAATGAACCCCCAACATTTGTAAAGAAAGAATATTTATAAAGAAGCAAGATTCCCACAGAAATTCCTTGAGGAAAGCAATTCACTGTACCTCACAGGCAGCAACACTGAGAAAAAATATACTTATTAATCTATTTAAACAGCCAAATATAGATTTAATTCAATTATAAGAGACAGCTGATTGCCTTTTTTAAGAATGACATTTTAAAGACTGACAAATTTTGACATTTCAGATGTGCATTTGTTGTATCACTTATTTATTCATCCATCCATCCATTCATTCATTCATCCATTTATTTTTGAGACGGAATCTCACTCTGTCACCAGGCTGGAGTACAATGGCACGATCTCAGCTCACAGTAACCTCCACCTCCTGGGTTCAAACAGTTCTCCTGCCTCAGCCTCCCTAGTAGCTGGGACTACATTTTTGTATTTTTATTAGAGATAGGGTTTCACCATGTTGGTCAGGATGGTCTTGATCTCCTGACCTTGTGATCTGCCTGCCTTAGCTTCCCAAGTATCACTTTTTTTTTGGTTCACTAATAGTGCATCTTTATGCAATGTGGCTTTTATTAGAATCCTGGAAATACTCTACATATTTCTGTCTATACAATGTAACTGTAAACTAAAATGATGGAGCATTGCATTTGACAGTAAGATGGATAATAAGAGAAACAAGATGGGTCCCACTCAATTACATACCCTGATAGAGTCAGAATTCAGATGAATGTGCAGATAAAGCTGAGATCTCCTTTAAGCTATCTGGGAGAGCTTTGCCTGGCTTTCTCAACTGAGGACCTCTGAAAGATGTAACTATTAAATATACAATGCAGAAATAATTGCCCTTAATACTGGGCAGCGCACACACTGTGGGGAATTTTTTAAGGACTCTTTTAAAGTAGAAAATGGCCTGTTTGAAAGAAAATAGATTAGAACAACTCTGTCCTTCTGGGATCCCCAGACATTTCTGGTAGGGCTGCCTCCCCTAGTGTAGCAATGGGTCCATCGACACTTACCAACATTTTCCAAGAGTTAACAGGGGTCATTTGTATTCTTGCATTTACATTGCAGAAGCTCAGACTGCTACCCTTTATTGACTTTCAGCTTTAATTATTTGTATTTAGTATGTTAATGACAAATAATATATACTAAAAGAAGCCACTGATAGCAAGAAGGTTGGCAAAAAGGATGTTGTCCTATTTCCAAATTATTTACAGATATATACGTGTATGATCTTACTCTGCTACTCAAAGTAGTTGATTATAGTTTGCTGCTAAAAATATGGCCGTTGAGAAATTCCACTAGCCCCTTTATTAGTCTTTATTATTTATTGCTATGGATTTCACTTTCAGCATGGTACCCATATATATCTTTATGACATCACCATGGCACCTGTTATGTGTGTGTACACACACACACACACACACATAGAAAGAGAGAGACAGAGACAGATAGAGAGAGAGAAAGAGAGAGAGAGGGAGAGAGAGAGGTGCGTTTTTGTCCCTAAGGATCCAGAGAGTGTTACAGCATAGAAGCTCTAGAAACCAAGAGAAAGGAGTATCTAAGTGGACACAAGGTCTAGATTAGTAAAGGAGTCAATCTTAAATTGAGAATTGACAGATAAATATCAGGGGCCAGGGAACTTGGTTCCAGAGAGCATTTCTGGGAATAAGGACATACATTCTCAAATGAAGCATGAGCATGTGGCATGTTCAGAGATTAGATACTGAGCCAGATCAACATGGATTGGAACACAAGGATAATATAAAACATAAGATTTTAAAGGCAAAAGGGATCTAACCCAACAACATAAATTCTAGTTGCATTTATCTAAAGCCTTCATTAATTTGTGGGAATAACAAACTTACATGTTAATCCACAGGCTGAACTTTTGATCTCTGACCAAAAAATAAATGACAAGTGCTGAAAAACAGTAGCCTTTTCCTTTTCTTATTTCCCATGTTGTACTAATCTGATGTTTATCATGTCTTCAAGGTTATTCTCACATTGCAAAACTCATAAGAGACAAAAAGGGGAATTCAAGGAGGAGAGAAGCAAACGCTTTACAATTTAGCAAGATATATGTAAATATATCTCATTAAAACAGTGACTATAAAGTAATTCTGTATATAATTATGTTGGTAATGTGTACATGGCTCATTTCATATCTGTTTGCCCAGAAATAATCTTGTTTCTGGCTTCTTTAAACACAATATCTGGTTAAATTAAACCAGATACCTGATCCCACGCTAAGCTGTATACATTTGATACCACATGGGATCTCACACAACAATGACGAAGTAGGTACATTTTGCATTTTACATATGTACAAAGTAAAGCTTAGAGAAATAATGTGACTTGTTCAGTTTAAAGGAATGAAGAGTAGAGATCTGGGGACTTGAACCCATCCTTTGTGAGTCAGAAGCCTATGCTCTTAGCATTATATTAAACAATACTTTGCTACCCAGCAGGAGAGACCATGCCATGCCACAGAAAAGCCAACCTGCACTTTCAGGCATGGTCTTGGAACCTGAATCCAAGCACCCAGATAAAAAGCTTCATTAAACAACTGTATTTCTTTTAAGTACTAAAAAGCCACTTATCTCATTTAATTTGGTCAAGTGTTTATCCAATATGTGAACAGTTAAAACGTTTTGCCCAATGATGGAATTATATGTCATCAGGACAGAGTTAAAGCAGTAGATATGAGAAAAGAAAACGTTTGAAATTTCAACAAAAACAAAGTAAACAAAATGTTAATTCTTCCAGAAATTCCAAAGTATAGTCAGAAATGTGGCATGGAAACTCAGGTATTAATCAAAATTAGCAATTTGCCTTGTAAATGAGGCCATTAATGCTCAACTTAAGATGGACAGTAACCTGTTGCTTCCCTTTAATTGTGTAAGAAAGTTACATACAGCATGTATCTGACTTCAGTTTTCTGTAGTTAGATGGCTGTGATTTCCTAATGGCTTGATGTGAAATACAAATCTTACAAACCGTTAGGCTATTAATAGTCGCAGCATCTATTTCAAAATTGTCCATTAACAGAATAGTGTTGGCTATATTATTGCTTAAATAAATGTTGTAGTGTATCTAGGATAGCAATAAAGCCAAACTCACCCCACAAACTCCATTACTTGTGTGCGATTCCAATCAGGGCATGCACATTATTTGGTTAAGCTAATAAATATCAATGATTTGTATTTTGGAAGATATTAACAAGTGAACACATGACACAAAGGAAAATGGAGTAACTTTTAACATTCCATAAATAAATCAGAACTTAAATATGTAAACATTGGGTGTGCTTTCTCATAATACTCTTCAGAACTGTTCAGAGCAGCATGCAAATTGTAATAAGGGGAAGAAGCTCTCAAAAAGAAAAGCCTCAGACTGTTCTTAGCTTTGGTAAGCACAGTGCTCTGACCACAGTAGGAGCACAATCAATGCCGTGACCAATGGACTCATGAATGTGGAGCGTCTTGAAATTAATCATAACTTTAACATGTTTGAGGCCTTGAACTTATCTTACAAATTGGTCCTTGGAAAGAATAAAAGAAAAATATTGGGCAATCAGAAGTAATGAAGATCTTGTAAAAATAGCTATCTACAAAAGCAGGCTAAGTGAGTCCTTGGACAGTCGGCATATCTACAAATCAGCAGGTCCAGATGATATACCTTCTTTCTGTGGGATGAAAGAAACTGGCAAGCATGCTAACTGCATCATTTACAGTTATTTTTGAAAAACTGTGGGGATCTAGGGAACTGCAAGAGATGAAAAGGAAAGAAAATACAATATTCTACTTACATTTACAAAAGAGATGAAAATGATCCCTAGAAAACTCAATGATAATTAAAGTTAAGGGAAAGGGGGATATTCTAATGGCCTACATGAAGATGACGGTTAGAAAATATATTCATATTCAGATAAAATATTTTTTAAGGTTAAAATACAAAAGGAACTTGAATGTAAAAGAATGTGAATTTGAGTAACACTTCAAAGTGTTTGTTTATAATTGTTTAGGCAATACAATTTTCTCAAACATGAGCTACAGCTACCTAGGCAAAAGAAAAATGGTTGGAAGATTATAAATAATAATTATAAACATGCAGTTATTTCAAAAATACTAAGGAAATGTGATGGCCTTTAATGTCATCTTTATACCAATAATATTATCACATTTGCATTGAACAAATGTTAATTGAACATCTCTTATGTAACAAACACCACACTGTATGCTGAGAGTATAAAGATGAACAAGGCAGGCTTCTTGACTGATTATATAAGAAGTGTTTAATTAGCACAGGAGCTTGCACATACAAAGCATGTAATAAAGTTGACTATAATTATTGCTAGTTATTAATTTGCAAAAACATTGTTACATAATGGAGTTATAGTAATTTTCCTATTTGACCTAATCATTGTCTTAATAACTAGTTTCTGACAGAGAGCTCAAAGGGGGACATTCTGTGTAATTTTAAGTAGGTGGTGACAGGACACTGATCTTACCCTTTCTCTCTCTCCAGAAATGATGACTCATGGTTTCTGCCAGTTTTGTGACCTCTTTCCCCCACCCCAACCCACCACATTTCAAAGTTAAGAATCAGGATAAATTTTACATTTGATGTGCACATTGAATGTATATATAGATTTTTGTTCTGGATTCCTATAAGAACTGGAGAACTCTAGCCTCAGTTTCCCATTTTATAGGACTTACTTGTTTTGTACTGTAGACTGTGTTAAATAAATTTTCATTTCAGACATACACTTAGCATTGAATGGAATTTCTTCTTAGTTGTTCTATGTCCTCATATTTTGTGCAATCGTGTTAACAGAATCCTGGACTGTGACATCAGGTAATAATTTTCATCCTTGAAATAGTGTTTAGTATGCATTTCATTTTGGGGCTGCATTTTTTAAAATATTTTATTACAATGAGTTTTTAATATTTAAAAATTGAATATTTAGAGGACAGAGGTGTCTGTGACTTTAGAATATGACAGCTTATGCATTGAAATTTATAATGTTTTGAGACAATTTAAAATGGATTATATTAAATAATCAGTGATTTTAAAATAAAATATATGTTATAGAGGCATTTTTATGCTTATAATTTCATTGATCATAGATGGTAAGAACTCATAATTCGTGTCATATAAACAATAAATAGAGCAATCATTTGTTGAGAGCTTACTATATACTAGGTACTGTGTTACATGTTTAGCATATTAATTTTCAAACAGTGTCTAGGTTGATCTCATTATTACAAATATATACATGAAAGTGTTAAAGCTCTATCAAAATCAGAAACCTGGGCTCTTAATCTCAGTTTAACATCTAATAGTGATGCTAAACTGTTTCATGAAGTGGCCAAATACCAGCCTCTCAGAATTAATTTCCCAAAATATATTATATTGGGGGAGGAGGAGGAAAGGAGGAAGGAGGAACAGTATATCTTTGTCTGATTCTGAAAGGAGACATACAACAAATGAGCGCTTGATTAAAAAAATATATAAAGTTATAGGTAAATGCTCATACAAACCTGGAGCAAAAGAAAGATGTTCTAGAACCAAAATGAGAAAATAAAGAGAGAGAAGTTAATATTTACTGTGTGCTAGATCCTGGGGCATGTATTGCATCTCCAGTGACTATGCAAGACAGGCATCTCCTTGTTTCTTGGATGCTGAGCTGTCACTGATTATAAGATTTCAATAGTTATAATAATAAGTTTGTTTTAGGAAAAAAAAAGCTATATGTAAAATATAGGTTTCAAGCTGAGTATATAATTTTATAGTGGAAAAAAAGGGTACAGGACTCAGTAAATAAAATATGGTCCCCATTTTGACAGATGTGGAAACTGAAATCCAAGGAGCTTAAGCTCTTTGAATTTTAGTAACAAGAGCTGAGATTTATTGAGCTCATACTATGTAACAGGCACGATTCTAATCACTTTTCTCATATTAACTATTTTTAAACTCACAGCAGTTCTGTGAGGTAGGTAGGTACCTTTATTATCCCCATTTTACTGATGAGAAAATGTGAGACCCAAGAGAGCCTATGAAGTGGATGGCTATGTGGTTGAGAATCACTAAAGACTCAACTACTTCCTACCTCCACATAGTGGACTGTCCTGACCAGTCATGTTAACCTCTGTTTTCTGATCTGCAGAGATGGTTCCACACTTGAGAGTGTTGGATTCTGAAGCCCAGTTCCTTCTGGTTGGCCTTGTTCCACTGAGATTAATCCGTCAATGATGTGACCATTTTTTGAGCTCTGGCAGCAAGTTTTTTCCATTTTTATTAAACACTGAAATATGAATCAATATAAACATAAACCTCTGTTATTTTTAATTGTCCTTTCAATAATTCTTCATATTGCCATAAGATCAATCATCCTATAACATTTTGGTCATTTCAGATACGGTCTTCCAAATCTTCAATGGCTCTTTATTGTTAAGTTCATTGTTTTAGCCTGTCATTCCACACTTTGAGATCTAGCTCAAACTCTCTGTGATCCTGTCTTGCATTGCATAATGGTGAAGAACAAAGGATTTTGGGACATGCTGTTTGGACATGAATCTAAGTTCTATCATTTATTAGCTATGTATCTCAAGACAATCATTTTGCCTTCATGAATTTTACAGTTTCTTCATCTGTAATAAAATGTATTGAGCACCTACTTTGTGCCCAGCATTGTTTCATTATCATATTTGATCCTTATAATGACCTTATGAATTATCTCCCTTATTACTAAGAGAAATCAGAATTAAGGTTTGGATTAGTTTTGTTTAATGGTCAAAGGCACACAAATAGAAAAGAGAGACTTAAGATTTGAGTTTAAGTCTACTTCAGAGCCTGAACATCTAATCATTCTTGTTTCTCAACTGCTGTGGCATGAATATGAAAATACCACTAGAATGAAGGCTCCAGGAGACCAAAAGCCTCTGTGTTCCTCACTGCTACATCATATCTGGGTTTCTGGGTGTGGTATGTGCAATGCATTTTTCAGGAGAAATTCTCTAATGAAAACACTTTGAAAACCCCTGATTTATACACATGGTTTGGGAGACAATCAAGCACTCTTTACATTGACTCTGTACTGTAAAGAGAGAGGAATTTTGCCTGGCATTTAGCTGAGGTTCAATAAATACCTGTTGATTAATTCACTGAATAACAAATTCATATTAGACAATATACAAACGTTTTCCTCACAGATGGATACCATCAGAGTATCAGTCCTTATAAAAGATTACCAGGGGGTTCAGCCTGCAATTTCCAGCTCAGTCTTGAACAATCTATACTGAAGACACTGTTGCTTTTCCTCTTGTGTGTTTCTGGAGAGGAGGAAAAGGAATATGGTAACAGCCTGTGTTCTAGACTCAGGCATATAAATTGCTTTTTGTTCACTAATTCTTTCTTGGCTGTCAGGAAGCTCAGAGTTAACTGTGATGCACAATTGGAGAGCCCAACTGTAACTCATTGTTTCTGATATAATTATATTCCCTCTTTCATTACTTGACAGAATCATTTATCTTTAATGTTTTTCTTCTATCTGTATTTTGCAAGCTAAAACACTTATATTGTTTTTAAAAGTACGAAAGTTTATATATAATAGGCAAATAGTCATGCAATGCTTGTAAATACCCACTTTGTTAATGCTGAATTCTCAGACTCCAGGCTCAGGCCGCTGAGAACTATGCCAGCTATGTGATATCTTCATTCTTAGTCAATGCCCTTGGGAGTGGACTCTTCTGTCTGAATGTTCTGTACTTCCCAAAGTTTTATAGAACTGTTGGAACCCAATTAAGGTAGTCTGCCAGGCAACTTCTGCCTTGTCCTGCACATACTCCTGTCACTTCTCAGCTACCTTGCTCATCATGATAGTGACACTTAACTCCATCTAAAACTTTTAACACTCATGCCACAAACCACTGGGGCTGGTTCGTTCTGAAACAAATTTCTTATCATGGAAGAATATAAGGTTACCTTTATTCTCAGAAAATTATTTTTATCCAAAATTTATAGAAAGACAACCCATATTGTATCTGGATAAGACAGAACATATATTTTTTTCAAGTTAACTATTTCTGGTTTCAAATTCCCGCTTCACTTTCTATAGCATTTTACTTCTCTGTGCTTTGGTTTCGTAATCCTTAAAATGGTCTAATAAAAGCTTCTTCATATTTTGATGGTGAGAATTCATTTGAAATAATACAACTGAAAATATGACAGTTTGAATATTCTTTTGTTATTTCCTACATTATTGTAAATGGCTCACATACATTATACTCTTTTTGTGTGTGTGTGTGACAGGGCTGGCTTTGTCACCCAGGCTGGAGTACAGTTGCACAATCATAGCTCACTTAAAACTCCACCTTCCTGGATCAAGCCATCCTCTTACCACAGCTTCCTGAATAGCTGGGACTACAGGTGTGTGCCACCACACCAGGCTAATTTTTTGTAGAGATGGGATTTTGCCATGTTGTCCAGACTGGAGTCGAACTACTGGGCTCAAGCAATCTACCTGCCTCAGCCTCCCAAAGTGATGGGATTACAGGCCTGAGCCACCATGCCTGGACCACATACATTACATTCTACTGTGGAATATGAATAATCAGACACATTTTCTCTGAATAGCAGATAGCAAAAGGACTAGGGGCAGAGAGAAAAAAAAGGAAGAATGTTATCTTACATAATTAAGAGAGAATAAAGCTGATTTTATGGCTCCTGTGGGGAATAACAAAGGGTACTCCTGTGAGTACCAGTTAGAAGGAGGCAGGTTTTGACCCCATAGCCAGAGGAAAATTTTAATAATTATAGCTTTCCAAACTTTTAGTGGGCTGGCTCACTTGATGAGCTTCCCTTCACAGGTAGTTTTCAAGCAAATACTCATGATCTAGTACTCTCCTCCAAGGAAAATCTTCTTAGTGTGGCGGGAGTTTAAACAATACACCTATAGGATCTCTCAAAGCACATATGCTGAAGATGAGAGCAATCTGACTGTGACATCTCTCTGGGTTTTTTTTTTTTTTAATCTTTTCGTGTCTTTCTTGAAGCTACAACCTGGGTTGAAAAGGCCATTTTTCCTAGAAAAAAGAGGACTATTTTTTAGTCAAGCCTTCATGATTCTAAATACTTGTTTTAATGTATTAAATATTCATTGCATTTCAGACACTGTCCAAGGTGTGAAAAAAGATAAAAAAAAAAAAAAGACATTTCCTCATTTGGATGTTGTTTTACTTATTAATCCATTCATTCATATGTTTATTTATATATTCATCCAAAAATTACTGTGTTTTTACTGAATGTCTTAGTAGGTTTATGGCAATGTTTTAAGCTCTGAAGATATGCCAATATATTCGTAGATTTTACATTTAAGTGGACGAAACTACAATAAATTTACAAATAAACAATAATTTTAAATTTATTTTTTAGGTATTTTTTTCATCTCTCAGAAAACTAAAATAAAAATCACAGAATATCAGCATGAAGTCCTTTTGAAAAGCAGAGGGCTAATCCCTTTTAAACTAAGTCTCTGTCAAGACTGGTAGATCAGCTGCACACAGTTCTCCTCCTCCTGACAGTCAGAAAACACAACAGCTGTAGATCATTATCTTTAGGAAGTCTCTCTTGGTGGGATTTAAACAATTATGGTTTTATCTGAACCTTTTTCTGTGCTCAACCTTCTTCTGTGCTAGAATGGGCTAAACCATCTAGCATGGTTCACCTCCATCTAGGTAGACTTAGTCTTCCTTTTTACCTGACAAGCATTTATATAACTGCTGTCATTCGCAAGGCTCAGACCTTCATAGTAATTGGAACTTAGAACTTTCAACCTTTTGAGGATAACAGATGATTACTGTAAGGTGTCTATTAGTTTTCCCCAATTTTTAATCTCTTTAATGTCTTTTATCAATACTTCCATATGCATGCAGAAAATGAATAAAAAGGAAAGAGAAAATAGGGCATACTAATAATTAGACCTCATAATTGCTGAGTGCTGACCACATGCCAGGCACCATGGTGTGGTTTTTATGCACATTTATCTTACGTAATCCTTATAAAAACCCCATGAGGTAAGCATTATTATCTCCATTTACATTTGAAGAAATCTAGTCACTGTGTCTAGCAATGTGCCCAAGCTCATCTAACCAGACAGTACCAAGCCAGGACAGAAATTCACTGCCTCCCCACCTTTGGCAGGTATGTCCCTACCTCCTTCCTGCTCCAGCTTTAGGATGAAAAGAAATGTGGAGTTAAAGCACAGCTTGTGTATCTGCCCTAGGACTGTGTCACTGCAGGTAGCTTTAGCTATATGTGTAGCCACACAACTGTGACAGAGAAGTAGATTTTCAAAGAAGTAATGTTGCAAGTTTTTCTTAAAAAGGTTTTCTTTAATGAATGTGCCTTTTTTTGTCTCACTAGGCTGTCAATTTCTTTCTGATTTTTCTCTCCATGTTTACCTTAAAGAATAAATCATTTCATGTCACCTGAATTGGCTTAGTAATTTAGAGGAAAATCTGGCTGATAAATCATCTCTAAATAGAAGAATGAAGCTTCTCTTAATACAAGGAAAAAATACGTAAAACTAACTGTCTTCTGGCAAAACAATTATTAATTCTGAGAGGTTATCTGACAAAAATCCCCAATATAAATGGTAGAGTGTAAGGTTGACTCTAATCTTTGAAGAGAGGCTATCATTGTCTGAATGATTTTCTGTTAGTAATGAAGGCCCAATAAAATAAAGGTTAGCATTTTATATATAAGAATATAATTGGAGAAATAAAAGAAGGGAGAGGAGAAGGCAGAAAGAGTAAAGACCGAAGAAAACAATTAATTCCTCTAAGAAGGAACCCTTAGTCTAGTCATCAATGTTCATTTTAATCCTCATTTGTCATCCTTACTTCAGTTACAAATTTCTTCTGAAAGAAAGCCCATCCTAAGAAAGGCTTTCTCTGACCACTTCATTTAAAATGGCATCTGTGTTTCCCATTCCTTTATTCTTTTTATCTTTTTCTAGTAATTATCAATTGCTAGTTTGAAAAATTTAAATATCTTTTCTCTTGTTTGTTTGTTGTCAGTTTTCCCTATTTGGATATCAGCTTTATGAAACAGAGACGTTTTGTTAATTGTCTATCTACAACTCCTAAAAAAAACCTGGTATAAGGTAGGCCTTCAACAAATTTTTGTAGAATGTAAACCCATGTATTGAAACATAAATATGTTTATTCAAGTATTAGAATTTTTAATTGCATATACTCAGCAAATAAACCTAGGTAACTTAAGTTGCATTCAAAGTTGTCATACACACTAATGTATGCACCGTTATTTAAAAAACTGCTATTCCTTTTTAATAATAATGTGAGTGCCAGCTTATCTTATGTAGTAAGGTATACATTACAAGAACACAGAAAGAAGTTCAGATAATACAGATAACATGATCACAGTATAGAACCAATAAAATGGGGAGAGTAACAATGACAAGACCAAAAGAAAGGGCTGAAAAAACTTGGTCACTTTGATAAAGATGGCTTGCTGACACTAGGCCTCATATTTCTTTGGCATGCCCAGCTTATAATTACAAAGGAATGGCACTGTACTTATTGTTTTTTCATAAAAGATTAGACTTGATTCCATACTACATACCATATTCTTACTGCTATATCTTCAATGCTGTGTGAGCCAAAACAACAACAAAAAAGATATTTTAATGTTTTGTCTGATACTGAACAAAATGGCATGTCCACTTTTGATCTGTAGTACCATGAAGTGTATTGTAACAGTGTTCTTTGGTCTATGATCTTCCTTCTTACTCCCTAATGCATTAGTTCTATTGATGTGAATACTCTGATTCACAATATTTTAGACTCTAATTATTTTCCTCATTATGTCAATGCAACCATGCAAATTAATACAAACTATAAATGTGAGGTTTAAGATAAATGAGGCCAAGAAGTCAAGAAGATATTGATGCATAAGCACAAGATTTTAAAGGAAAATGGAACCATAGCTCCTTGGTCTAATATTCCTCAGATACAATTCCTCATTAGCATTGGGTCTATCATCCCTGACAGGAAGCAGGAAATGAAGAGAATGGCACTTTGCAGGTGCCTACTATCAGAATAAGTCACAAAGAAATACTTTGAAATGCACAGTCCAAATACCATGCTGACAATTGAAAAAAAAAAATGCCAGAGAGAATCAAAGGGACGCAGCTTTGGAGTGCCTGAAAAAAGAGTGTAGCTCTGTTCTCATAGGCCCCAATGTACTGCAGTTCCCAGCACATGACTGTGAAACACTCATGCTCTGTATCAAGTTGGTGTACAAGAAAGAGACCTGGGCCAGTAGATGCACCAGTAGATGCAGGGTGGATTTCCCAGTCACTGCTTCTAAGTCCTGGGGCCTCAGGTGGGGCTCATTTGTAACATCTGGATTATAATGTCCACTTCACAGGGAAGGGGTTAAGCTTACATGAGGTAAAATGCAAAAATGTACAGCATGGAGTTTAGCTTCAACTAGTCTGCATAAATGTGGCCTTTCTCTGAAGGTACATCTAATGTAATGGGCATGTTAGAGGTGGAAACATGAAGTAATTAGACTATCTGGAAATCAGGTTATAACAATTATAATTTGCACACATATGTAAATGTGTGCATCATTTTGATAACTATGTCTCAAGCATAAAAGAAATATTTTCTCTAGTAGATGCTATAAACAAAGACTAAGGGCTTGAAGGTCATGATTATGGTGTATGCTCATTGGTACCTCTCGACACCACCTAGCAGAGTGTTAGATGTTTAATAATTATCTACTTAACTTAGTGTAATTGATAAAGGAAGAAACATGAGGAGTCCCTGGTGAAAATTTCTACAAATGTTCTGATTTTCAAAAGATTGCCAAATCCTTAGGATACCCATCAACATAAACTATGTTAACTTGTGATAATAAATGAGCCCCAACTCTTGATAACTTAAAATTTCTTTCATGTTCCTGTTACATGTCCATTGTGAAGCAATTGTGGCTCTGCTTCCCTTCTTTATTCTGGGAGCCAGGCTGATAGAGTATCCCTTTCCTGAAATATTGCCAGACTTGCAGCAGAGGGATAATCATGTGGAGAAACTACAGAATGGTCTTTAAAGCTTTTGTTTAGATGTGTCATGAGCCTTTCTGTGCACATTTCATTGACCAAAAAAAAAAAAAAATTTCATATGGCCACTCCTGATGTATGATCTTTTTGCTCAGAGGACCACTTCCAGTTACATGACTAAATCTGAAGGCATGGGGAAGTATAATCCATCTCCAGGAGAAGGCAGCAAATACTTTGAACAATAACATGGTATAATACAGTTTTTCAAAAGTACTCTGAAAACAAAGGCAAAGTAAAAAACAAATTCCTACACTACCTTCCGGAACTGGAAATTTCACACTAACAATTAACATGTAAAGAAAAATCCAGTACATGATATGTATATAGTTATATTTTTAAGGATTTATTATTACCTCATGCTCATTTTTTGACACTAACACAATGGCTGCTATCCCTTAACCCCAGTGTGTCAGTTGGATTACTAAAGAGAGAGAATGAAAACTTTCCCCCTGAGCATCACACTACTTTGTGGTGCCTACCGCAGATAAAGACCTGAAATCTCTTTGCTCACCTGGTATCTCCTTATCAGCTATCCCACATTTGAGTAGTTAGCTTAAAATTTAATGATTGTAAGCAAAGTATTTTGTATCATAAAAATGAGCCAGTTACCTAATTTCTCATTAAAGTGTATCCTAAGAACCATGTTCTGTATTCTATCTAGAATTGTCAGCTCTGATTTTCAAATGAACCTTTAAACATTTGCCTCTTCATTACATTCCATGAACCAGGTAATAATGATGTCATTTATTTTTGTTTCTCCTATCGTGTGTGTGTGTGTGTGTGTGTGTGTGTGTGTGTGTGTGTGTGTGTG
>NW_022436946.1:50857544-50996130 GCF_009761245.1 Sapajus apella
GTGTGTGTGTGTGTGTGTGTGTGTGTGTGTGTGTGTGTGTGTGTGTGTGTTGCTCATTCAGACCTCACAGGAACGCAACCATAGGCAAATTCTCTGAATGAGGTGTGACTGCTTTCCTTAGAAAATTACTTTGCACTTTAATTATTTTTCTGACACTTTCACCAATAAATAATCAGAAGTTTTCAAACAGCACAACATAGAGTTTGAACTCCGAGCCTGGAGGTTGGGAAGACTTTAATTTATCTCTGTCCACATGATATGAGTTATCGGTTACTTGCTTTTCAGCAAAGACCCATTATAGGAAAATTATGTTCTAAAGTAGTTGTACTTAACGAATTTTGCTTAATCTTGGCCTACATTTAATTTACCAAATCTCACAGTCATGGCGTTTTCTTTTTTTTTAATTGATAAAAGCTGCAGATTGTCCTGAAAAGCGATTGTAGTTCAATATGGCTGTCTTCCTTGACATTTACATGGATCTCAACTTTATTTATTTTACTGCATAGTACCTAGCTGCCTGGCTGGAGAAATGAAGATCACACATTCAGCAATTTATGCAATCCCAGTCAAAAGACTATTTTACCGTCTGTTGAATAATTAGCAATGTGTGCGAAGAGAGAATATACAGTAACTTGCCTGACTTTGGGCAAAAAAAGATTAGAATGACAAATAGTCAGACTTTAGGGTCAAATGCTTTGCCAGTAGTTGCATATGTTTATGCCAAAATACATAAAGAAATGTCACTTCAGCACATGAGTGATGACAAACACTCCAAGTGGGGCTGCAGTTCATCAATCATTTCAAATGTGCAGATTGGGTTTACCTATATAAACAAAAGCAATAATACTACTCAAAGCCTCACCTTAAACAATTCAAGCATGACATAAACACGATTACTGTACAGTCAAGCCCCATTTTACTTGAGAAGCAGTCAGAAATACCCCAACAAACTATGATTTATTAAGATTAATAAACCACATCTTTAATAAAAAAAAGTTCTGCTAATATTTTGCATCAGTATGGGAATCTCATTCAGCATCATAGCACATCAGAAAGCATATGCAGCAGGGAGTCTGATTAATGAACCTTAAAACTATAGATTCGCAGTCATTCTCAACAAAGTTTCAGGTTCAGGGTGGTAAGCATAGAGAGAGCTTGAAGCAAGAATCCACAATAGGTAGGTTGCTCTAAGCTTAATTTTAATGATTCATTAAAAAGAAGGTGAATTAATAAAACTATTACATGTTTCCAAGTCATTTTTTTCTCCCTAGGTTGCTTTTGAAATATTGATCCTTTAAACACCTGCTAATGTCTTAGGAGAGTGAATATTGCATTATGGTCCTTCCTTGCTAAAGAGAAGGCCAAGAAGGTCAAGGTCATAGGATTGTGGCACAGAATTAAAGTCAGAAGTTTTCCCAAGGTTACATATCATAACTCTTCTTTGAGAAGGTACATTTGTAAGCATGAAACCTGTGTTCTTGTTCTCCTAGTCCACCTGCATGCTATGTCTGACAGTAATGCTATGATTAGCTCTCTAGAAGATACAAGTAGAAGTGGAAGTCAGCCATGCCACTACTACATAATTACATAAGAAAGATTTGGCTTACAGCAAGCAACATAATCTACTAACAACCAATGAAGGCTCTTCTATATATGCCCATCGAGAAGTTAAATGTTTTTATTTTATTTGTATTAATTTAAAACATTTATTATTGATGTATAATTGACAAATAAAATGTCTTTTATGGTGTACAGTGTAATGCTTTAAAATATGTATGTATTGTGAAATGATTACCACACTGAAGATAATTAACATACCCATCACCTCACATAGTTATAGTTTGTGAAGTGTGTGGTTAAAACGTTTAAGATCCATTCTCTGAGCAATTTTCAGCACACAATGCATTACTGCCAATTATGGTCACCATGCTGTAAACTAGATGTTCAGAATTATTTATCATGTTAACTAAAACTTTATAACCCTTGACCAACATCTCCCAGTGTTAAGTGTTCTGATTCCCGAAATGAGGGACTTGGCTTAGTTGAACTACGCATTCTCTCAAATTTCAACTCAAATTTAACAAGAAGTGAGCAGGGGTTTCTTTCTTTAATTTCATTGAACTTTTAAGATGTCATTGAATGACACAGGCTATAATTGGAAGATCTTAATCCTTGTGATATTTTTTCCTTTCATTGGACCAATTTTGTAGATTTAGAGGGTTTAAAATAATTCAGTGAAGATTTAACCCATATTTGAAATGAACTAAATCCCTTACGATAGGTGATTTTGTTGTTTCTTGAGAAGTAGATACAAGCTCATTGGGCTTTGATATACTTTCCTTAAGGTGTGACCTGATGATAATATTCAAACTGAAAAGTTGATTGAAATTAATTTTTCCAACACTCCAAAATAATAGAAAATGGAAAATACATACTTAGGGATAGAACTTTAAAATGGCTATAAAATAATTGCCTTGCCTAATTGATCATTCTTACATTACATCCACATTCCTTGGAAATAACAGCACACTAGGAATCAAAGGACCAGAGCACAATCTTCATCTGCCACAAATTCAATAATCATTTGAACATGTGTTGGGCAGAGACAAACTGAAAGCTGTGAGAAATTCAAAGATGAAACAAGATCCTGCCTCCAAAGAATGCACAGTCCAAAGAGGAAAAAACAGTAAAGTTGGAGTTGTCATCTAGAAAAAGAAGAGCCTTGTTTCATGGAAAGCATTATGTAAACTTTAACTTAATCACTGTCCAGACCCAATTACTTTCAAACTCATTCAGGTTGAACTTAAATTGCTGATTTTCAGCCTCTTTTTTTCTAAGCGTCATTAGATTTTAATTTAGCTCTTCCCTGCAAACCTGTTTGCATCAAATTAAAAGAGCAAGTGAAATTTTTCTTGACAAACCTAAAGAAAACAAACTGGGCTGTTAGGCTATACTCAGGCACAGTTACCAGCTCAATTTGTTCTGGGAGCTGTGTCATATATTGTAGAATACTTTGCATCATCCCTGGCCTTTAGATGCCAGTAGCCCCCCTCTAGATGCCAGTAGCCCCCCTCTAGATGCCAGTAACCCCCTCTTCCAAATTGTGACAACCAAAATTGTCTCCTGACATTGTCAAATATCCCCAGGTGCTGGAAGAGAGAGGCAAAGTAACCCATGGTTGAGAACTGGCATAGAATGACATCCAGAAGGAGAAAAAGTGAATCCAAGGATATGTCATTAAGCTACTCACTAGCTTGATAACAACTGGGTACAACTGGCAACTGGGGCTCTGTTTTGCGGGATCTCTGAGTATATAAGATGTAACTATGCTTTGTTTATCTGAAGGATGCAAGACGGGTGTATTTATCTACTGGATCACATCTGTCATCTGTCAAGGGTCACCCTGTAGGGGACTGATGCCTTGTACTCCTTTGTGATTGTGTCAGAATGGCTTGGTTGGCTCACAAAAGCATTGTACAAGTTATGAAAGAAGGTCCAGGTCAAAAAGTAAGGAAATGCTGCTGAGGACAGGTTTCTGGTTACACCTGTGTGAGATTGGTTGCCATAGCTATAGTTGGGAGTAGAAAGTGGTTAGAAGGGATGTAAGGTAGGGTGAAAGGGTTTCAGATGTAAGCTAAAGACACATTATGTTACTATTTAGGACTTTGGATATTTCTTCTTTGTATGCATTTAGAGGAGAACAAGAGAACATATGTTGGTTTATATATGTAATTCAGGACTTTGTCCTCTGTAGAAAGGAAGAGCTACAATTACATGCATCCAGGAGACAGAAAAGTATCCACAGTGTAGAATGTGCCAAAAATAGAAACACTATATTAAAATTAATATTCACCCCAGTCAACAACTTTGAATTTTGCCCTTTAATTCATGCATTTAAAATGTATTTAAACTATAATATCAGGTAAGAAAAACACATAGATATTATGTCAAATTCTTACAGAGGAGTAAAATGTGAGGTGCATAAAAATAATTTAAAAGTATGAAATCCAATTAAAATTTCACAGGAAATTTGCCACAAGAATATATTTAGTAAAAAAGCCTAATCACAATTTTTTAAATAGAATTTACATTTTGATTGAATTTTATTTTTTAAAAGAAGACATTTAGCTTGTCAGGTGCATATTTAACTAAATATATATTTACATTGTTAAATGATAAGAATATGTGCATATACGGATATACACATATGTATGCATTTATACACATGTTCAGGATTCTTTTCCACATTTCATTTAGCTTATTAAAAATGAATACAAACAGACTCTGAGCTCCAGGACCCTCTAAGAGCTTATAGCCTGTAGCAGCTTTCAAGATAACAGCTTCTTTAACCAGAGGAGTTCTGACTTCTCGGTCAGGCTGTTTGAAGTTTTCAAGGCTTGGGGAGAGGGTGGTCTTTTCAGAAAAAAAGCCAGTATTTCAAAGAGATGACATACCTTTTTCCCCCTCTTTAGTGCCAAGATTTGAAATTCTCTGAAGAGGAAAAATAAATGTCTTCCCTTTAAAATGTAGTATTTCTCTGAAGAGACCCATCCCTCAGCCAGGCAGACTCCAGACATGCTCCCTACCAAGGTCTGGGCCAGACCCCAAAACCAACCATTCTAATAGGGTCCTTTTCATAGTGACCACCTAAAATCAATTATCCTGAAAGAGTTCCTTATTTCAGGAAGTTTACAAAACATAAATTATGCTAGAATGGTACTCATTAATTTGTTAATGTAGATTATTTATTCTCAAATATCCATAAACTACTTCTTTAATCTGGACTTGAACAATTTTTATATAAAGAAAAAATTTAATTTAAGGTTGGTAAAACCATATTAAATTGTAATATAAGTAGTATTTTTGTTTACAAATCCCTAAAGCAGCTACTAAAGGTAATTATTTGGAAAGAGGAGGAAACCTGGTATCTGCCAACTTGCCTGACCTGAGGCAAGTTACTTAACCTGTTGGAGTTCAGACTTTTTCATCTTCAGATGAATCCATGTCACAGGATTGTTGTGAATATTAAATGATGTAATGTCTACAAAACACCTGATGTTGAGAAGGCATTAACCTGAACTTGTACTAGTCCTTTTCTCCATCATCTAGTCATATAAAAAAGCAGTCTAATATGACATCTTCAGTCTCATTTTATATATTTGTAAAAGAGCAAGAAACATGTATTTCAGAGTGTTGTGGAAAGAATAAATGAATTAGCCTATAAAGCACTTGCAGAGCCCTTGCCTGATGATAATTGGTCCACACATATTCGGTAGCAAGTGGTGGTAGTTAAGAGTAGTTGTGGAGCAACTTCATTATCATTGCAATCACTATTAACAAAACCAAAAAGCCTTTGGACTGTGCATGGCATTGTGTTGTGTTAAGTACTAGGGCCAGACTTGTAGGCTCCTTGTAAGGCCCACGTTCCATCAGCTATACATAGATAATAAGTTAAAGATAACCACGTTCTTGTTTTGTGAAACTCCCAAACCACTACTGTTATCAATCCTTAGAATGACACACCAGTTTTGGTTCACTGATTCAGTTCTGGCTCACTGATTCACTCCACCATCACTCCACCCCTACCCTGTAAATCAAAGTGATTGTAACCAATAAACAGGGTGGATGATCAGAGCTTGGGGCCTTCACTGTCTCCTCCAAAGTAATGAATGATGGCTCCCTGGTCTCATTATCTCTCTTAACCTGTCTTTTTCTCATTCCTTTCTCGCCACCAAACACAGGATACCCATGGGTGATGTAGGGCTGGTTCTCTACATTTTGACACCCAATGTGTGGGGCTCATGGATCCCTACAATTAGGGAGCATTGGCCTGTAAGAAGAAAAGCCATAGAAATATGAAAATACTTTGACAAATTAACATATAAGTAAGGAAAGACAAATATAAACTTTAAGGGACAGAGAAGTAGCAAGGAAGGAAAAATTACTGTTTGCAGGAGTATTTAGGGAAAGAAATGTTGAGAAATGAGACCTAATGCTGAATAAAAGGTAGAATGTATTTGAATGACAGAGAAGATAAGAGATATTTCAGTTAGGAAGTAATGATAAAATGATAGAAAGGCACATTGTGTTTTAAAAGAACAAAGGATCAACCAGTATGTCTAGGGCAAGATGTGATCGAAGCGACACAATAAGAGTGGGAGAATACAAAAGGGTTTAATCCTGAGGAGTGTTAGGACAAGGCTTAAGAGTTTGATTCCCTTCTCTAGGATGAGAAGGTCAATGGAAGGGTTTTGAACAGAAGAATGACAAATATAGCCAAATTTTAGTAAGGCTGAATACGATATATTTTTTTCCCCTAAAATTGCTTAGCTAATTCAAAAACTCATCAAAAGAAAATGTGTTGGCTGGAATATTACTTATTTGTAATTCCAAGTAGATCTCTTAAAATTTAATTTCAAATATGAAAAACTATTGCTTCTCCTAAGATACATTGCAAAGCTGGGTGTTTATTCTGGCTCAACTGGGGACACAATCCACGCCCCCAATCTCTTTTTTTGTCTATGCCCCAGAGAGAGACAAAGACATTTCCCAAGTAAGAGCCCTTTATAAAGAATAATATATACTTCTAAACTTCTATAACAGGTTATGGGAATTTTGACAAAATTAATGTAGCACTGTAGCAAAAGAAAGAGAAGCAGGATAACAAGAAAAGAAACAAAGCCAGGTGGTAGTAAAGCTCACTTCGTTTGAAAGCACTAAACCAAGGACTAGACATTTAAGGAATAAAAATAAATAAAAACTAGCCCCTTTTGAAGGAGACTAAAGCTGGGAGAATTTGAAGCAATGAAAACTTTAGCTTGAGCTTAAGGGTTACCTTTCTTGAAGCTGTCCATAGTAACGTGGACACAGGTAGCACGCAGCCACTGATAGTGAGCTCAGCTGTGAATACATATTATCAGAGACACTTCCATGCCCCACTCTGTGCAATGGCAGAACTGGATCTCTGAAAAAGATTCGAACTCAGAATTCAGTCATAAGATTAAAAAATGGAAAGATAGGTGTCTTAGCATTGGCTGTCTTAACAAAAGCCATATACTAGATTATAGAAACCACAGATATCTGACTTCTTGTCATTCTGGAGGCTGGAAGTCCAAGATCAAGGTTCCTGCAGAGTTCTGTTTCCAATAAGGGCCCTCTTCCTGGCTTGCAGGTACCTGCCTTTGACTCAAGATGAGAGCTCTGGTGTCTTTTCTCTTCTTGTAATGTCACCAGACCTGTAAGATTAAGGCCCTACTCTTATAACCTTTGTTATCTTTTTATAAACTCTATGTCCAAATACAGTTATATTGGTAGTTAAGGTATCAACCTATGCTTTTGAGAAAGATACAAGTCAGTCCATTGCAATAGGGGTTTAGAAAATTTCAGTATAAATTCAGTTTGATAAATTATTATCTGTGTGTCCTTGGGTTGATTATTTAAACTTCCTGAGTCCCATATTTCCCACAGTAAAAGGGAAGAGGATGAAGGAATATTGCTGAGCTAGAAACTTCTAATAACCCTCTTAGCTTTAATATTCCAGATTCCATAATTATGAATTTTGGTATAAACTAGTTTCATAGGTTCATGCAAAAAAGGGGAAGGAAGCCTTAATAGAGCCAATATAAATGTAACCATAAATATTACAGTGCTGTCAACAGCTGGAATGGGGTGACAACAGCAGCAGATAAACTGGGCTGGCAAACTTCGGGTTAGGATGTGATTGCTCATTTAGTTAAAAAATATCTGGATGTCTGTTGCCAAAACCCTGTCCTTTTTGAAAGACAAACAAACAAGTATTCCAACCAGGTTTATTTGATAGGGACAAAAGCATAACGCCATATTTCACAAATGGATTCTGATTCACTCTCACTCTTAATCTTTGAATGCACATCTTTATTGACAACAGCACATTCTTTGCAACTATTGTTATCAAGGTTAGTTGGAATCACTTTCTACCTTACCTAGTACTACTTAACAAATAACTTCAAAAGTCAAGAATAACAAGTACAGTGAGCTTGTCAGAGAAACAATGATGTCATATTTAAGATAATTTAAAACTTCCAGTGGATGAAGAAGCTTTAAGACAAACATCGTGTGTTCAATGAAAATATATGACAGTGATTGACATAGCATCTTTCTCTATTCCATTGAATTCCATTGTATTAGAAACCCAAGAACATATTAATAAATGCACTATAGTCTGGATTTATTATAGCTACCAGAATTCACCCCCAGCCTAACAGATCCAAGATCACTAGCAGCCCTAGGGAAGCAGGTGAGATGCAAATCTGAGAGATAAAAGTGAAAAACTCAGCAGTGCAGAAGTAAGGATTATTGGATAGATTTTCTCCATCTAGCATCCTAACTAGTGAGTAATACCTTCTGCCTCTTTAAGGTAACTATTTATTTGCCTTGGTATGGACAGAGAACATTTGCTTTGGCTTAAAAAAAAAGAATGTGTGCTCTAATGGAAGAATCAAATTATATCAGAAAAGGAAGCACTTTAAGCTTTATTGCTGTAGATCACTCTGCCTCCAGCTGTGAAACTGATTGATGTTTAAAGCCCCTGAGGCACTGGCAGCTGTGGTGGCTGATTCAACTAAGAAAAAAATAAAGTGTGTGAGTGTGCGTGTGGGTGTGAGTGGAATGAGTGTGCAAATGTGTGTAGGTGAGGAAATAAGCTATACATTTAACAACCTTCCTCTGAAGGTTTTTTAAATAAAATTCTTCTAAAATAGATAGATGGATCAAAAGGTACATGTATAATAGCTACTTAGATATTTACGCAGGAAAATAGAAAAGCATATATATATATATATATATATATACACACATATACAGGTGTATATGTATCTGGAGAGAGAGAGAGAGAGAGAGAGGGAGAGAGAGATCCATCTATATGCCCAATTAGATGATCCTTTACTTCTCTGCCACCCAAGGAAGGGCAGATGAGTTATTAAAGGAACAAGAGACAGCATAAGTAGTACGATTCTTGGTCTTATTTAACATATACTAACGCAGTTTAGGTTAGAGAAAGAGTCAATAAGTGGTTGCAAGTTATAATTGAATTGACTTGAATTAAAAATATACCTAGCCTAGAAGTACTGTTTCACTCTTGCTTTCCTGATGCAACAGCTGGGTATAGATATTCATTATATGGAGAAGAACAAGGCACTGCTGGGAAGAACCAACCTCCAATAAAATAATCCAAATAATTGTTAAATGTACACTTTCTACCCAGCATTACAGCTGGAAACAGAAAGGGTGGGTTTGGAAGAATCTTTGTCCCCATATTCCAAATGGATACCTAGCAAGAACATTTGGCATTGGTTATACTTGCGTAAAACATGTCAAGACTTTCTTACTCTGTTGAAAAATTTACAGATTTTCTTTATGACTCTACTCTTTTGTGCTCATTCCAAAAGCCTAAAACATAATTCGACAAAACATATTCTCTTTATTGAAGGAGTTGATGGGAAAAAACAGTTGGTGTTTATTTGTGTACAATAAATAAATCCAGAATAGACCAGTTTTGAAAAAGAAGAGATATAGTCTAGCACCTACAATGTAAACTCCTTTAATGGGACTAAAGATATGTTAAAAAATAATAGCCCAAACCAGGTTAGGATCATCTAGTATGGGCTGGTTACAACTCTTAGGATGAATTTTTGCTCATAAGAGTATAATAGTGTTTTTAATTGGACCTCTTAGCACTCTTCAGTGAGCACTTTTCCCAGCGAAAAAAACCCTCCTAATCCCATTATAAGCCTGCAGTTTTCCTTCCTGCTGTCTGCTAAAGGCTTTCTGCACATAGCCTTCAAAATTTTTCAGCTTGCCTCTTTTTTAAAAAATAATTTCATTCTTGAATGGTGAGTTAAATAGTTTAAATTGATTTCTGAGACCTATCATCCTGGAAATTAATTTAAAAATTTATTAAGAACATTTCAAAGGAATGCCTGTGCTTATTTTTTTCCACTCACAACTTTTATATAATTTCAAGCTCCCCTCACAGAGTTTGTAAATACCGGCCTCAAAAGACAAGTCAAAAAGGAATGAGCTATTTTTATCATAAAACATAAAATTATATCATTGTTGTAAAGAAAATATTGCTATCACCTTTCTAGTGGCATAACTAAAATGGAGAAGAATATGGCCATTGTGCAAGATGTGTCTTGAATTATTTTGTTTCTTTTGTAGAATATTCTTTTTCCTTCTACTGCATATGTTAATATAATTCTCTTGCAGTTCAGGTGATAAACACTCCAAATCAGACATTAATTCTCCATTATCCATTTGGGTTGAGTCACTATTTGCCATGGCACATGTTGTCCTGACTATTTATCTACAGCAGCAGCTAAATCAGATTGAATAAGCTTCAACAAGAGTGCTATCTCTGGAGTTTCTATATAAGAGGGATTGGGTTGAAAATCTAGTTGCAGGGACAGCTACTTGTCTTGAGGCTGCATTTGTTTAGAAAATACACTGTTTTAAACATGATCTTGTATTATTTAGAATGTCTTCAGGGTGGCAGGCCTGCTGTGGTGTGAAAGTCTCGGTTCCCACAAAAAGTCATATTTTGGAACCTAATACCCAATTATGTGTCTTTTTGAATGTGTGGTTTTTGGGAGGTGATACAACTCTGAGGTAGAGCCTTCATGAGTAAGATTAGTGCCCTTATACATGAAATCTTAGAGAGGCTTCTAGCCTCTTCCACTATGTGCAGTTACAGCAAGAAGATGGTCATCTATGAGAAAGTGGGGCCTCACCAGACACTGAATCTGCTGGCTCCTAGATCTTGGACTTCAGCCTTCCGAACTGTCAGAAATCTGTCTATTATTTATAAGACACCAAGTTTATGTTATTTTTATTATAGAAGTGCCAATGGACTAGGATAAAGCGTTAAACTACATCAAGGCCCTGCTAATTATCCATGAAGACACTCCCACCCATTCTGCACTTTTGAACCCTTCTCTTCCAAATCAGTCCCAAAAGGAAGTGCAATTAGGCTTGCTGACATTCAGTGACCCACAGTGATGTACAGGGAATGTGGTAACACTAAGAAGATAAATAACACAAATGCTCTCATTATGGATGGTGGAACTCTGTATCACCTTATGTTTTTATCCTCATTTTTTTCTCAAAGGTTTTCACGTATATATTTTATTGGACCATTTGCTCCTTCAGCAGATATTTAACTATTAATTAGATATAAAGCTCTTAGGAATTGGATATATGTTGATGGGCATGACATCAGTATATGTAAGACAGGCGTGGTTCTATACAGCCATGGAGCTATTGGTCAAACATTGCATACCTAATCATAAAGCAAATTATTTAACTATAGTTATTTTTAATGCTCTCAAGAAGTGTCAAGGGCCTGAAATGTCTTTGTCTTTGTGGACACAGAAGCTTTCTCAAAGGAAATGGCAGTTAATGAGGATATTCAAAAGAAGTTGTACTTTGTTAGTTTAAGGGCTGTTGTGATTATGACAGTAACACTTCAAGCAGAAGGAGATAATTTACTAAGGCCACACAAAAGATAAGAATAATCGGGTCCTTTTGAGGAAAAGGAATAATGTCAGCATGGCTGAAGCTTCAAGAATGAACCAAGTAGGAGAAGACAATTCTCACAATAACTCTTTGAGGGACATAAACAGACATATACCCTCTGATGTCCTAACAGATGCAGGTGACAAACATGACCAGATCAATACATGGTCTTCCCCTTCTCTAATCCTATTCTTCCTTCCCTATATATTGTCTGAATTTCCACCACACTTCTGGTGGCATTCCTGGGTTGCAAACAACAGAAATGTTCACTGAAAATTAAAAATGATGACTTTATTGGAAAGAGACTGAGTAACTTACAAAACTGAAGGAAGAATTAAATAATCATCACTCAGAGGAAGAATAAGAGCAAATCTTGAAAATTGAGTAATAGCAAATCACAGAATGTAACTTTAGGCCATTTCATCAAACTACCCAGTTTTAATTTTGTTATGTCCTAGGAGAGAAAAGTCTGATTGGCCTAGCTAGGGCCAAGTGTCTTTGGGTTTAGCTGGGGAAAGGTCCTGGGATTGCCAGTTCCAGGAAAATTATGAGTGGTAGAAAGGAGGAGTTAACTAAAGGAAGGGATACTGGCTATATTAGACATGGACTGATTACCTAGAAGCAGGTTGCTACCACCTTCTATGTTCCCATTTTGCTTGCAGCTAAGCTCCTTTTAGTGTTTACCGGCTGCTGCTTTCCAGAATTACTACAGCTAGAAATGTGCAGGTCTACAACTAAGAAGTGGATTTTTAATGTAAATTCAGGAGCTTTGTGTCTCCGAATTTCTGGCTAGAATTAGTCACTGAAACCCCCAGGAACCCCAGTTTCCACACGTCCAGAAGATATTTATGAAACAAATTCTTTTGGGAAAGTCATGCTTGGGTTATTATCATCAGTCAGATAAACAAGGGCTCCTTGTTTTTAAACATTTTATGCACTTCTCTTTTTATTTTTCAATGAATCATTCTTTTTTATTCACATTTTACTTTTTAAATGGTGGATTTTAAAAAGGCAGCACAAATGGCTGTGAGAATAATTATGACCTTAGAAAAGGAATTTTGATAGTGGATAAGCTGATAGTCTTATTTTTTAAATATATCTTTTTGTTAATTTTGGGGAATATTATGTTTATTTAAAAATTCTAAGACTACTAAAGTCAACCTTAATAAGATAAATGCGATTTATATGTGGAAATACTCCTCTCATCTTTTTTTGCATATTTATATATTTTTAAAGTGGGACTATATTGCATACATAGCTTCTGTTTTGCTTTTTTTACTTAACATTAGACAATGACCATTTCTCCAGGTCATTAATTTTCAACGGCATGTTCTTTCAAATGGCTTCTTAGAATTCTATATTATGGATAAACCACAATTTATTTAACCATTTCTCAACTGATAACATTTAGTAAGGTTATAAATTTTGTTATATTGTTGCAATCAGTATTCCCAGTACATAAAACTCTACATGCACATTTGATTATTTTGATATATCATATTTCTAGGGGTGCAATTGCTAGTAAAAATATTTTAATCAGAAAATTGAGCAATGAAACTATGGAACTATAGAGTTCTGGAACCAGTTTACCACTCCTCACAAAATTCATTATGGAGAAATGCAGAAATGTATGTGAAATAAGAAGAAAAATCCTATATAATCTCACTGGCAAGAGGTAACTGTGACTAATATTCTAGTTTGAATCCCTTTCAGTATTTTCCTAAACATCCGTATGTACATGTATTGCATGTGTGTATATTTACACATGAAACGGATCTTTGCTTTTTCTATAGTGATTTTTCTAGCTTTATTCATTTTATTATACAATAATCCTTAAGAATTTTTCATAGTGGTTAACAATGTTCAATTCTGTGGAACTTGTGTTCAATACTTAGATTAGTTAATCCAACTTTTTATTATACATAGTGCTTTAATGAACACTTGTATATAAATTTTAGTGTATGGCTCTGATGAGAATCTTGGCATTGATTTCTAGAAGTAGAATTATCTGAGCAAAGAGCATAAGTACTGTGCTTGATATATGTTCCAAAATTATCTTTCAGAAAGGTTTTAGCAATTTATAATTCCACTAGCAATGTATGAGAGCATCTATTTGTTTCTACCTTTTTAAACATCAAATCTTACTAATATTTTCCAATCTTGACTATTGAGTATTCAAAAGGGTAGTTTGTTTCTTCAATTTACATGTCTTTGATAACTAATTATTTTGAATTTTTATATTACATGTATATTTATATTTTACTTTTATCATTTTCTGGTTTAGCATTGTTGCAATTTTTTAAATTGAGAGACTCCTCTTCCTTACTGGATTATAAGAGCAATGTAATAAAAACAACAACGCCTTCTGCAAGGAGAAAGTCACGCAGCTAGGCTCCGTGTGTTCTCAAAGTGATTCCAGCACTAGCTGCAGGGGCAGTTGGGAACTTTATTAGAAATGGAAATTCTTGGGCCCCATTCCATTCCTATTGTAAGCTGTGTCTGAACAAGCCTTCTGGGCTTGATGATGCACGCTGAAGTTTGAAGACCACCACATTAGAGAATCAAGATGTCTTCTCACACAGTAGGATGTAATCAGTTTCTCCTGTGAATGTCTGTAATACCTGGTTTGCATTAAGTGAAACATGAAATTGCTGATACGTTATTGCTTTTGAACTACAAAAATGGCAGTTTCATGTAGTACAACTTTTAAAATCTCTAACAATACTTTTAACTAGAGATGATATTTAAAATGTTTATTTTTCAGTTTCCAATACTTTTTCATTTACATTTTACTTTTTAAAAGGTGGATTGAAAAAATAGCAGCACAAATGGCTGTGAGAATAATTATGAACTTAAAAAAGGAGCTTCAAGAAAACTACAGAACAATGTCCGTGATCAATATAAATGCCAAAATCCTCAACAAAATATTAGCTAACTGAATGCAACCTCATATCAAAAAGATAATCCACCAATCACCAAGTAGGTTTGCACCAGGGATGCAGGGATGGTTTAACATTCACAAGTCAATAAATGTGATACACCACATAACAGAATTAAAAACAAAAAAATCACCCAATCATCTCCATAAATGCAGAAAAAGACATTTGACGAAATCCAGCATCCCTCTATAAATAAAACCCTCAGCAAAATCCAAACAAAAGAAACATGACGTAAGCTGATAAAAGCCATCTATAACAAACCCAAAGCCAACTTTACACTGAACAAGGAAAAGTTGAAAGCATTCCCCCTGAGAACTGAAATAAGACAAGGATGCCTACTTTTGCCACTTATATTCAATATAGTACTGAAAGTCCTAGCCAGAGCAATTGGACAAGAGAAAGAGATAAAAGGCATTCAAATCAGTAAAGAGGAAGTCAGGCTGTCACTGTTTGCTGATGACATGATCATATACCCAGAAAACCCTAAAGATATCCAAAAAGTTTCTAGAACTGGTAAATGAATTCTGCAAAGTTTCAGGATATAAAATTAATGTACACAAATCAGTAGCCCTGCTATACACCAACAGTGACCAAGCTGATAATCAAATCAAGAACTCAACCCTCTTTTCAATAGCTGCAAAAAAAGAAAAAAAAAAAAAACCCACTTAGGAATATACACGGCAAAGGAGATGAAAGACCTCTACAAGAAAAATTCAAAACACTGCTGAAAGAAATGATAGATGACACAAATTGAAACACACCCCATGCTCATGGATAGGTAGAATAAATATTGGGAAAATGACCATCCTGCCACAAGCAGTCTACAAATTTAATGTTATTCCCATCAAAATACCACCATCATTATTCATAGAACTAGAAAAAAAATCCTAAAATTAATATGAGACCCAGAAAGAGCCCACATAGCCAATGCAAGACTAAGCAAAAAGAATAAATCTGCAGGCATCACATTATCCAACTTCAAAGTATATTATAAGGCCATAGTTACCAAAACACCATGGTACTGGTATAAAAACAGATGTATAGACCAACAGAACAGAATAGAGAACCCAGAAATAAAGCCAAATACTTACATTAAACTAATCTTTGACAAAGCAAACAAAAAAATAAAGTGGTGAAAGGACACCCTATTCAACAAATGGTGCCGGGATAATTGGCAAGCGACATGTAGCAGGATGAAACTGGATCCTCCTCTCTAATTTTATACAAAAATCAACACATGATGGATAAAAGACTTAAATCTAAGATCTGAAATCATAAAAATTCTAGAAGATAACTTTGGGAAAACCTTTCTAGACCTTGGCTTAAGCAAAGACTTCATGACCAAGAATCCAAAAACAAAGATAGATGAGACTTTATTAAACTAAAAAACTTTTGCACAGCAAAAGAAATAATTAGCAGAGTAAACAGATAAAGCAGAGAGTGAGAGAAAATCTTCACAATCTATACGCCCAACAAAGGACTAATATCCAGCATCTACAAGGAACTCAAACAAATCAGCAAGAAAAAATCAAACAAGCTCATCTAAAAGTGGGCTAAGGAAATGAATAACAATTCTCAAAAGAAGATATACAAATGGCCAACAAAAATACGAAAAAATGCTCAACATCACTAATTAAATGCAAATCAATACCACAATGCAATCCCACCTTACTCGTGCAAGAAAGGCTATAATAAAAAATAGTAGATGTTGGCATGGATGTGGTGAAAAGAGAACACTTCTACACTTTGGGGGGAAGGTAAAATAGTATAACCACTAGGGAAATTAATGTAGAGATTCCATAAGGAACTAAAAGTAGATCAATCATTTGATCCAGGGGTCCCACTCCTGAGTACCTATCCAGAGAAAAACAAATCATTATACAAAAAAGATACTTGCACACGCATGTTTATAGCAGCACAATTCACAATTGCAAAAATATGGAACCAGCCTAAATGCCCATCAATCAATGAGTGGATAAAGAAAAAAAATATGTATACACACACACACACACACACACACACACACACACAAACACACACGCACGCAATGGAATACTACTTGGCCATAAAAAGGAATGAAATAATGGCATTTGCAGCAATCTGAATGGAATTGGAGACCATTATTCTAAGTGAAGTTACTCACAAATGGAAAATCAAATATCCTATGTCTTCACTCATAAGTGGGAGCTAAGAAACGAGGATACGAAGGCATAAAAATGATATAATGGACTTTGGGAACTCCAGGGAAAAGGGTGGGAGGGTGTGAGGGGTAAAAGACTACACATTGGGTACAGAGTACACTGATCAGGTGATGGGTGCACCAAAATCTCAGAAATCATCACTAAAGAACTTACTCATGTAACCAAACACCGCCTCTTCCCCAAAAAAACTATTAAAATAAAATAAATACATAAATGCATAAAAATAAATAAAAATTAAGTGGATGGTAAATAAAAAATGTAAATAATTCTAAGGTTAATGCTCTGGAAATGGAACTTTTAGCCATGTCTGTTTGTTATTTAAAAATTTTTATTTAGGAATATTTAGAAATATATGAAACCCATTAAAAATGCAAGTGGATAATCAACATAAGATTTAAAATATTATTTTCCACACATGAAGAGAAGGGCTTGGTGTGACAGAAACCAACTTTTTAGATGTAAGTTCTAACTTTTGTTTTCTTTTGAGGTAGGGGGCCAATTCACTGTGTAAATTCTATTACAGAAAATAATGAAATCGACTAATAAATCAACAAAAGCAGGCATGTAAGGATCATGATGAGGAAGTCTTAAGGATCATGCTAATTCCAATTCTGTGTTCCTGTAATCCAACCAAAAAATAGAATTAAAAAAAATATATATATATACTTACGGAACAGAAGGGTCCATATATACACATAATTGGGGTTCCAGAGAATACATTTTAAAATAGAAGAGATTAAAAAAACAACAAAAATGAGCTTTGACATTGGAAAAGCTGATAGTCTTATTTCTTAATATACTGTTTCCATAATTTTTAGGAATGTTATGTTTATTTTAGCATTTTAAGGCTGCCAGTAAAATATACATAAGAAAATTAAAATTTCATGTTTGAGATCTCATGAATCAAACAGGGTTTCTTCATTGGGGTGGAGTCCTTAAGGGTCCTCTGCTCTGTAGGTTTTTAATATTTCAATTTCCCAAAGAAGAATTGGGAAAATGAAAGTCCTTGTAAAGGGTCTAGGTGGCTGGGACTGGGGGCCACTTGTGGAGTTTGGGTCAGCATTTATTAATATTTACCAATTCCTATAGAAGTATGCAATGTTTTAGCAATGGCTACAACTGTACCTGTGCATGTACAACCAAGACATCTGCTTTATTCTGTAGCAGTGTTCTTGGTGTAATTGTATTGCTCTCCTTATTAATATGATTGCAAGCTCCATGAGGCTAGAAATATGACTCTTCACATTTTTATAGCCTGTAGTGTTAAGTATTGTGCATCTCACAAAGTAAGTGCTCAATAAGTGTTTGTTGAATGAATATTGATTTTCCATTATGGCTCATTTTGAGGAGAAAGGGAAAAGATTTTGTAACTATGCTGCTTAAATAAAATACACATAAAGAGAAGAGTTGAGTTCTTGAGGATTTTGCACTGTAACTACATGGCTTGTTTATTTTTCTAGACCTATATATACAAGAAAAATTTCTAGTGTGATACTTAACTTCAGGCTGAAGATAAACTTAACTTTAAACAGAGCTCAAAAGAAGCCTTGCATTTCTTTAGTTAAGACGGTAGTTTCCTGCAAGACCCCACCTTTGCCCTCAGCACTTCTGTAGGCTTTTCTCTGAAACGTGAATTCAGTGCTAGGCACTTTGTTTGGTGTTTGTGGTTTTGACTTTCTAATACCGCCTC
The DNA here is from genome assembly GCF_009761245.1 of Sapajus apella. NCBI lineage: Eukaryota > Metazoa > Chordata > Mammalia > Primates > Cebidae > Sapajus > Sapajus apella. Next base: position 50,875,925 of record NW_022436946.1, read on the forward strand.
CCAGGCTTAAGCACACCTGTGTTCTGAACCCCAGTGGAATAGAACGTAGTTATATCTTTGGGCAAACACCAAGGATACCACCAGCAACAAGGATATATGTGATTTCAACCTTTTAGTAACAGTATTTAAAATAAAGTTTTGGTTTCAGATGGTCCATAATGAATTTGTGTGATATTGAAAAATGCAACCAGAGGAAAACTTTTTTACACAATTTTAAGTCCTCACAGTCTTTTCTTATAAGTAAATATCAAATCAGTGCTGGCTTCCTAAATTCAGCAAGCAAGCGTTACTGCACAATGCATTATACTGTTATGAAAACTGATGCTCTAGAACAAGCAAAACCTGTAAGGATGAAGTACACCATTCAGCATAATGCACTTTATTCTCTTAAAAAGAAAAGTTATTTTTTTTCCTCTGCAAATGAGACAATATGATGGGGAAATTAAATTAAATGGTGATGTTATTCCCTGAGGGCAAAACAATTCCATTCAATAAATTAATTTTACATCGGTAACTCTTTCTTTTCTTGAAACTGACAGTAATAACCTGACAGCTTAAAGCTCTAATAAACTTCAAGATCAGTACGACTATACTATTTGTACAAAAGGGAAGTCAGAAGTATCACAGGTATGATAATCATTCTCTGTTCATCACAAAGAGGGAAAAATTCTCTAAATTCAATTTAACTAACTGCATTTACTTGATGAAACAGAGTACTTAAAATAGTTTTTGACAGCATGTGGTTTGAGCATCCTAACATTCCGATTCTTTGGAAAGGTCTCTAAACCTCACTGACATTATACATTAAGCTAATCTAAATAAATAACACTCAAAACCTGGAAACCTATCACAGGAAAACTTCTATCATCCTAAATACAAAAGAATAAAGAAGGGGAGAAAGAGAAAACTGCAATGGGGTCTCAGACTTAGATAAAACCAACAAGTACAAATGTTTGAACTTAGTGACTTAGGGATTTGTTAGGACCTTCACATTTTAAGCAATTGAGCTATCTAGAAGCTACTATTTATAATGAGCAGTGGCAAGAGGGAACTCAAGGCTTTGTGCCTTTATCTCTCCATCTCAACCTCTGCTATCCTCAAATGAGCCAACAAGAACAAATATTAACCCCCCAGGCATACAAGAACTCATTTCTTTTACTATTCTTCTCATAAAAAGTTTATGTTTCTCTGAAAGTATTTTACAACCATGACAGAAAACATTATCACTAATTCCGGTAGATTCACATTGGCCCAAACCTGGGAATTCAGCCAGAACTGAAGAACAAGTTCTCTTTTGCATCCTCTCCAGGGTATGACTTCATCGCTAACACTTTTGTACCTATGTACCAACTCTTGAATAACAAACCAGATGTATTGTGCCAAATATCACTGCACTTATCGTTTTTCATTTTCAGATGATACTGATAAATGATTTGTGAATGTAGAAAAAAAAAACATTAAATGGAATCATAAAGAGTTGCTCAGTTTCTTTGCTGCATTGAGTGGTTCCAATTAAAGGCTGAAGGAGTCTTGCTGCTTTTTCATCATTCAAGTTTATGATATAGCAAACATCCCAGAGGTCCCAGGGTCCTGAAGACTTAAAGAGAAATGTCACCTGTACATCCAGATAGATTACAGAGGTTTGCCAATCTGCAAAACCGTGGGTCTAGCTGAAGCAGATGGCATATGCTGCCTATTTTGTAGAAAGCACAATTTAATTGCTACGGTTCTACAATTATTCACAAATCATGTTGAATAGTGAACAATTAATCCCAAACCTTAGCTCGACAGCCTTTACTACAGCTAGAGAGTTATATTTTAAAATGTTTAAGGCAGTTAGCCACACACATTTTTCAGCTCAAGCTAACAGACTGCTCAAGGTTTTGTCATCTTTGCCATCAATCACTTTAACACTGAAACCCTTGTTTTTTGAATGGAGTATTGAAGTGTCACATAAAAAGAGGGGAATATTTCTGCCTGAAAGAGTCCCAACCTCTCTCTAAAGACAAATCTCTTAGGTGCCAGAGTTTTTGTGAATGGCTACACAGGAAAGGAAGAAGGCGCTGGTTTTGGTTTCACTAACTGAAATCTCTAGTGCCACCAGAGATCAAATAAAATACTCTCTATCTTGTATTTTCACTGGGAGCAATAGGCTATTTTGTTGCCTAAAAGTGTAAAATCAGAGTGGAGTCTCCATTTTCTGCCGGACCTAAATGACCAATGCCCACTACAATCATGCATTCGAAATGGATTAGCTCTTATCTCTCACTTGGTGGATAACAAGATGCAAACAGACCTGAAAAGGTCAAACAGGTGATTTCAATTGGCACCTTAAAGTAATTTTAGTCCTGCATAACCGCTCTCAGAGGGCTTATTTAATGGCCCTATTACAGCTGTGGTTCTGTAACAATATAATTGGTATAATAACAATACCTCTACCAGTTGTTTTATACTGTATTTAAAATCAACACTAGGAGATGACCATTTTTACTTAGAATGAATGATATTCAAAAAAATGTCTTTTTTTTTTTTTTTTTTTAGTAGAAAGGCAACACTAAGGAACATCATCAAAACCCTTCCAATGTTTATAGTAGATCCCTAGCCATGTAAAAGTCCAATTCAATTTTGTTTTCTCATCAAGGTCCTTAAATCACAAAGCCAGCAACACTTTATTTATTCATCAGACAACATTGAATACTTAACATGTGCCAGTCATGACTCTATGACTCTAGTGACAAAGAAGAGGATAAAATAAACAAAAACATCTGTCCTGCTGAATCTTATATTCGCAGAGGTTGGCAAGTTTTGCTGCAAAGGGCTAGATAGTAAATATATATTTTAGGCTTTTGCAGCCATACAAAAGTGATCATAGCACATAAACATACAGGTGCAGTGGTGTTCCAACAAAACTTTACTTACAAAAATGAGAGGGGAGCTAGATTTTGTCTATGAGCTATAGACTGTTGACCTTTAGCAGAGGAGTCAGCCAAAAAAAAAAAAAAAAAAAAAGAAAGAAAGAAAAATAAGTGTGACATTTATTAAGAAAAAAACAAAAGGAGGCAATGGTAATGGAAATGTCTGTGTGCATATGCATGTGTTGGTAGAGAGGCTGCAATTTTAGATGAGCTGGCAAGAGAAGTTTTCACTTGAATGAGGACCTAAAGGAAGTGAAGGCATTCTGCTGATATCTGGAGTAACAAACAGCCATCCAGGTCAAGAGAATTGAAGATGTAAATGCTCTGAGGATCCCCACATGGGGGGCTCCAGCCAAAGATGCTCAGTAGACAAGGGGGACAGGTAGTAACAGAAGATGAAGTCACAAAGCAGGAAGAGAAAGGAAGCAAATGTGGGATGTGGGAACACAGAGGTAATTGTATTTTAATCTAAGTAAGAAAGGAAGCCACAGGAGGGATTTGAGAAGCAGAATAAAATGATTGTTTTGGCTGCTGCCCTAATGAAGAGAATCCAGGGAGGCAGGGGTAGAAAGAGGGAGACCAAGCCCCGGGCTACAGTGGTCATACAGGCAGGAGCTAATGGTGACCTGAATCAAGATTGTAGCAACAGAGGTGAAGCAAGTGATGGAAATTGTGGGTACAGTTTTAAAATATAGCCAGAATTTCCTGAGAATTGCAAAATATAAGAGAAAGAAGGAAATCAAGAATGGCTCCAAGGTATTAACTTGAGCAACTGGAAAAATGGAATCACTATTTATGGAAAGGAAGACACCTGGTATAAAAGCAGAGCCTACTGGGGCATTGGGGCAGCCTTGAAAGTAATCAGTTTGAGATTCCCTTTCTTTTCTTTCTTTCTCTCTCTCTCTTTCTTTCTTTCTTTTCTTTCTTTCTTTCCTTCCTTCCTTCCTTCTTTCCTTCTTTCTTTCTTTCTCCTTCCTTCCTTCCTTTTCTTTCTTTCTTTCCTTCCTTTTCTTTCTTCCTTTCCTTTCCTTTCTTTTCCTTCTTTCTACTTTTTTTTGACAGAGTCTCACTCTGTTGCCTAGACTGAAGTGTAGTGGCAGGATCTCGGCTTACCGCAACCTCTGCCTCCCAGGTTCAACCTAGACTCATGCCTCAGCCTCTCAAGTAGGTGGGATTTCAAGCACGTGCCACCATGCTCAACTAATTTTTGTATTGTTAGTAGAGATGGGGTTTCCCCATGTTAGCCAGGCTGGTACTGAACTCCTCACCTCAAGTGATTCACCTGCCTCAGCCTCCCAAAGTGCTGGCATTACAGGCATGAGCCACCATGCCTGGTGAGATTTCTTTTGATCTTGAAATGGAGATGTCACATAGGCAATTGGACACATCAGTTGAGGAGAAAGTTCTAGGCTAGGGTTACAAATTAGCAAGTTGTCAGCATATATGTGATATTTAAAGAGATGAAACTTGATGAGGTCAATAATAAAATTTCTGAGGACGAGCCCGGGGGCACTCCAATGTTGAGAAGTCAGGAAGATTAGAAATAGTCTGCAAGGACTGTCTCTACACTTAGGCTCCTTAGAAATCAGATTACGTCTTTAGATATATGACATGTTTTAAAATTGCAAGCATAACTGAAAGCTGAATACATTAATAAATATTTTCCACAGATTTACAGAAGAATTTGAAAATAGCATTTTTTCTTCATTAGAATCCTTATATACATATATTTATAGGACTGAAGGATATAAAACACAAGCAACACTGGAGAGACGTTTATAACTCTTTCTGATGGCAGAAACTAGGCCTTTTGCATCTTCATGCCTAGCGAGTGGCACATACTGAACTTTCATATATTTTTCTGCAGCATGACTGATTTTAGGTTGGTACCTGATCACATTACTTCTTATAATAATTTGAGGGTCTCTGGATTTGAAAAAGTGCAGCTAGATTTGCAATTATTCCATTTTATAGTCAGAATTGCACAATACTACAGCTACCTGTTGAAAAGAAAATCAGTCACTGACTGTTTGCTGTCAAACAATTGGGAGTATATAAAATAGTTTGCAAGGAGGCAAATGGCATATTCTAATCCTGGTTTTGCAGTCTCCTCATGATGTAACATTGGCAAATCAGTCTCTCTGGATGTAGTTTTCTCATCTATAAACTACATTTGTTAACATTCTTTCATAACCTTTTTTGACATTTTTCCTGTTGAATTCATAAGTAACTTTGGCTTAGGTTAAGTTTTCCAAATGATATTTGCTAATATTTTATGGCAATATGTGTTACATAATTCTTTAAATATACAAGGAATTCAGTATTTTGCCAAAATATTTTATATACTCACATTTTATATTTCATGTAAAATTCAAGGGATTATGTATGGTTCTCCATTTGAACAGATGCAATATCTTCCTGTCAGAATTTATATTTTCACTACACAGTAGCAGCAAAATAAAACAAGGAAACTTTTCAAATAAAAGTGAAGTGGATGGAAATCATGGTCACTTAATAAGAGCTGCATTGACCGCTTCCATCTTCCTTTTTTCTCCATGCTCTTTTTGTATGCTGCCAGATTGTCTCTTAGCTGGAGGTGACAGACAGCCCCAGCCCAGATTGCATCTACAGAAAACCCATCTGGGAATTGTCTGTGCGAGTTTCAAAGATGTTCCCTGTGGCAAAAACCACTTTATAAGTCTCTTTTCAAACTTTAGGTTCTGTTTAAATGTGATTTAACAGTTACGGTATGGTGTGTGATTGGGGTAGACACTTCTGCAGTTGCTGGCTAGACAGTTCCTACAGTTCATTGCTTAAGAGTTGTGTCTTGTGTCGAGGACCCTGGGAGTGAAAACAGGATTGGACTAACTACATTTCCTGTCTTATTCTTTACATGAAGACTCTTTTTACTCATTTTTATTTTCTAAAGTATACATAGGACAAGGGGAGTTTTGGAGATAATGATAACTTTATCTATTTAATCTCTTCATTCCTCTTATTCTTACCTTTGTTGATAAATGTCATTTAGATAGTATCCTGTGGAATAATATATATATATAATGCAATATATCTAATATATATTCAATGCAAGGTATGTAGATATTACATTGCATTTTACAGATATGCTATAACAGACAAGAGAGGTTTGTAGAGTTGATTCTCTACGCTGAACTGCCATGAAAAGATATATTTGTCTTGGCCAGATGGGATAAAAAGGAATTGCTGACTTGAGCCCTTGCAATAACAGTAAGATGTAGCTGAGAGCCTGGGAACTGATGAGAGTTGGTATCTGAGAAGAGAAAGACAGGAAAGCAATGGGGCACATAGGGAATTCAGGATGTTTATTCAAAGTGGAATGTCCAGGTTCAAAGGAACAAATGGAATGAGATATATTGCAGCATCCTTTTAAATTTTAGAGCCCTTGGCTATGAATACAACTGTTCATAATAGGTTGATCTGGTATCTTTTTCAGATATGGCAGGATGGGATAACACACCTGTATGAAGGCTAAGATTCAATATTATTGAATTTTGGACAGTTTGACTGTTAACCATTCTCCCAAGAAAGTGCACTACAGAAATAAACTAGCAGCATGCCACCATGTCACATTTAGTGCTAGCAGAATGGGCCATGGAGGGAGAGAAGATCTAGTGCAAGTGTATATAGTATTAGCAATATTTAATTATTGGGAAAGGAATGATATGGAGACAAATGTGATCACAGAAGAGTTCCTGTGGGAATAAAGCTTTAAACATTGAATGATGTTATGATTGTTTATTTAAAATATTCCGATGAATTTTGTCCAGAATTAATGAGGAAAAAAGTCATAAGCAGTGACAAATATTTATTGGGGAATTTTTAAAGAATGGTGGATTGTTTCCAAAGAAAGATAAAAGATCCAGGAACGAAATGGTAGCACTGGTAGATAAATCCCAGTCAACTACTGCTTTGTTTTGGAAAAAGCAATAGAATAAAGAATACTTGGTAATCCTCAAAGTGTAGGGTTTGGAGGATAGGGCAGAGTGGGTGCCAAGAAAAGAATAATATGAACTATGAATTGAACTAGGGTAATGTTACAAGAATAGAATGCTTCAATGACTATGTGCAAGCAAGCATTGGGAACATGAAAGATCTCACCTCACTGTGACATTTCAATACACACTTAAAAGAAGGCAGCTCCCAGACCAGACAGGTTATTGATTGCTAGAATAGACTCAATTGTAGAAATCATTGAGGAAGCATATCCCAATATCTTGATATCCTGTTAGAGAGATGATAAAATTATTTCCAACTGTACTGTAAGGCTAAAAAAACTTTTGTACAGTATGGTAGTTGAGATTAAACAAATCAACAAATACAAGAATGAGTTTTGATATTTTCCAGGAACCAGAGCCCACAGCAGCTGCTCATAAAGGTACAGGCTCACTCAGCTAGCCAGCCTTAGAAAACTTGAGTGTGATCTCCAGGACCTTCTTTACTATTACCACAAATTCTAATTGAATAGACTGGATAAAGAAAAAAACGATACATATACACCATGGAATACTATGCAGCCATAGAAAAGAATGAGATCATGTCCTTTGCATGGACATGGATGAAGCTAAAGGCCATTATCCTTAGCAAACTAATGCAAGAAGATAAAAACCAAATGTCTTGTGTTCTCACTTATAAGTGGGAGCTAAATGATGATAACTCATGGATACAAAGAGAGAAACAACATACACTGGAGCCTATTGGAAAGAGTTGAGTGGGAGGAGGGGGAGGATCAGGAAAAAATAACTAATAGGTACTAGACTTAGTACCTGAGTAATGAAATCATCTGTACAACTAACCCCCATGACAGAAGCTTACCTGTGTAACAAACCTGCACTTGTTTGTTAACCTAAAAAGTTAAAAAAAAAGAAGAAGAAAATAAGATGATCAATAATCAGAAAGAAACAGGATGGTATCTTGGTTCAGATTTCTAAATAAATAAGCTAGCAGTAACTGTAGAGATGCTGGATACTGCTCACTGCTTCAAAAATGGTTGAAACTGGGAATTTATAATCCTTTCTTTGATGAGGATAAAGAGAGCTGGGTTATATTCTACCTTTTCCTCTCTTCTCTCCTCTGCATTGAGCATCATCCACCTTCTCTTTTGCATTGTAGACAGGAGGATACATGCTAGAAAATTAGAAGATTCTTGGATAACTCCTCCCGAGTATGAGGAGAGAAACTGGGAATCGTGGACATGGCTGGGAAACTGTGGGGACTTCAGGACTGATCAGAAGGACACAAGAAGAAAATGGATCAAATCCACATCAGCATCCCAAGCTCCGAGCCCTCCAACATGGACTACGAAATTCCAGTCAGGACTTCCTCATGGGGACTAATGGGATACCAAGCAAGTGTGTCCATAACGACTGAAAAGAAGTATGCCGAGTTATCTTCCTATTGCTGCTGAACAAGTTACCACAAATGCAGCTTCTAAGAACCGCACACATGTATTGTCCCACAATGTACTATCTCACAGGTACTGCCTACTTGGGTTCTCTGCTCAGGCTCTCACAAGTCTACAATTATGGTGTTATCTGGGGTATATTCTCATCTACAGCTCAGAGTCTTCTTTCAAAATTATAAAGATTGTTGATAGAATTAAGATTCCCAGCATTTTACCACTTTTTCGTTCCTTTTGGCTGAAGGATGAAGGCCATCATCTCCTGGAGGCCCCTTATCTCTATACGCAGTTTCTAACATGGCTGTTTGCTTCCTGAAGAGCAGCAGGAAAAGTATTCCTCTCTTTGGGAAGGGTCCAGTCTCTCCTCTAAGGACTCTCACCTGATTAAATCTGGCTGACTCAGGATTATCACCTTTTGAATTAACTCAGTATTAACTAACTGAGGGCCTTAATTACTTCTACAAAATCTTTTCACCTTTTCACTGGAGTGATATCACACCAGATTCAAAGGTCCCACGACACACAGGAGAAGGGAGTCATACAGGACCTCTACACCAAAAGGTGATAATGCTGGTACCATCTTAGAATTTTGCCTACCATGTATGCAATGTAGGGCTATATGTGCATCTCAATTAATACTTCGTTTTTAACTATTTTATCAAGGAGCTCTTCCTGGCTCCAGTTCACTCTCAGAGTCTGAAAAGATTATAGATATTTGCAGTCTAAATATACAATGTTACTTGCCTGAGGTATGCTGTATTGAGGCTGGAGTCTCTATCACACTGTGTGGTGAGAGAGTTGGTGGATACTTTACCTGCACTGAGCTGCATAGTGGGTTTGAGCACAGTGGTGGCATTAACTGGGCTCAACCTGTATTGTTACTGCTGTGCTGTAGGGATCCTTCACCCTCCACACAGACACTTTGTGCTAACACATGTGGTGAGGTAAATGCTGAGAGACTCTCAGTGCAGCCTCCTCTGTTCCTCAGACAACATGTTCTAAATGTGAAGAAGTCGCAGCATAGTGTATGCTGCTTTAATTGGGGATTTCTGTGGAGCCCACAGAAGGGGAGGCTATGGCTCAGAAAGCAAGTGTTTTTTCTTCATGAGTCCAGAATCTAAAGGAGAACAGCATCTTCTGGATTGAATTAGAACCATTTAGTTAGTGTTCTGGGCAGACCGTTCCATCAGGAACCTTGATTTAAGAAACCCAGTCCATTGACCAAAAAATATAAATTTGTGAACTCCACAGACATGAAAGACAGTACCAGAATCTACACACCAGATTGGTGATTCTTTCCTTAAACATACACAAATTCCAAATTGCTCTGTGTGGTATGGCTGTATAGGTGAAATTTCTTCTTGGTTTATAGATCCATTCTGACCAAGGGAGAAAGTTGGAGAACTATGCCTTTGGAAAGAAATCTAATTTGCAGGAATCAAGAGATAGAATTATGTCTATTATTCTCAAGAGGAACTTCTCTCTTTAATCTGGGAAAGCTAATGTGACTTTACTAAATCTGCTGGGTATACGTGGTCAGGGTAGAAGAGGCAGGAGAGCCTGCAAAGATCCATCTAGAGCAGACCATTATTTTTACAATCTCTGTCTTGATGTTTAAAAGGAACACCACTGCCAATTGACCTGTGCCTTGGGGTTAGTGACAAAGGGACAGATTAGGAAGGCCTGACTTTGACACGGGTAAACTGAAAAGCAAACCTCCAGATCCTCTGTGGCTAGCAGCTCTGGCAAATCATTATAATACCAGGTGCCAGCATGAACACTGTGACAGTTGGGTAAGGTGTCCTGAGTTTCAGTCAGGGATTGAGATCTCGTGCAAGGTTTGGAAACAAGCAATCAATAAAACCGAGGGACTGTTGAAAGTGCTCCTGATATTTCAGTGTGTCTGTTATGGTTATTGCAGCCTTGAAGCCAAATCTGTGACCATTAAAAATTGCAATTCATCATGGAAAACTGTCATAAAGGAGAGAAAATTCATGCCCATCTAGAATAATGATAGTGAAATCTACAGTTTAGTTACTTCCATTTACATAGGACCAGAAAGGAATCCTATCTTCACCTTCACAGAAGAGATGTTGTGAGAGAAAATGGAGGGAAAAAAAGAAGTGGCATCCTTAAGTTACAAACTTGATGACACTTCAGACTTGGGAAGTGGGATGCCTCTCATTGCCTCTCCAGGAGACAACTTCCCTCCCCAGAACATAATCCAAAAGCCACAGATATCAAATCTGCAGAAACTTCTTCCATCTAAGAGAAATGTGGGCAATGTACTGTGTTAAAAGGTTGGCTACTGATGAACCAGTGTCAGCTCCTGAAGACATTTTGGCAAAAGTCATCAATATGATGATTATTCAAAATCTAGCTATATGTGTTCAAGGAGATACTGGTTGGGTATCTGTGAAGCAAGACCAGAACCCCACTCACTTATTTAGAAGAGGGCAACCTTCCATTTTGAAAAGACAATAATTTTCAATTGGAAGAGAATGTGGCAGGACAGGTGTCTCTATCTATTAAAACTCCTCCTTCTTTCCTGTCATCATCCACTGTAGGGAGGGAGCTTCTTAGCTTAATAACACTGCAAAATTATCAATGGTAGTCATTATTCTCAATGGTTGTCATATGATTGACATGTTCTCCCAGTTCTCTGTGTAACGGCAGAGCTGAGGAAAGCAGCTAGGTGAATGGACTGTGCTGACCTTGGCCACAATGTGAAAAAAAACTTAACAACTTTAGACACAAGGCACAATTGACCTAAACTCAAGAGAGTGGAAGCAAGACAAAACTGAGATTTTAAAGCGTGGAAGGAGAAATAGAAAAAGTAAAAGGAACAAAACAAGAGAAAGCAATGTCACCCATACTTCCAAGGTGGATTGTTGTAAGAATAAGAAATAGATCATTCAGGGACAGTGAAATACCACTCGCGGCATCCTCCTATTTCAAGCCACAGGTTAGATACGGTTCTTTGTAGTACTTGAGTATGCCTGCATATCCTTCAGACTTTGCAAAGTGCACTGGCAGAGTTATCTGTTGTTCAGCCTTGTAAGCTACATTCCCAGCATTTCACCTCTTTTCAGTAAAAGTGTTGCATGGTTTGAATAAAGCAACAAATGACATCAGTTGTGTAGTTCAATAAAGGGTATGAGGAGGCCAGTCTCCATTGTATACTTGGATTCGGGTTAGAGCAGTGGTGGTGACTTTAGATTAGCATTAAGATTTGAGCAGCTGTAAAAGTGGACACATATGGAGGATGCATGTGCTTTTATGAAATGAGTATATCCCTGTAAATCATATGTTGGTAAGTTAAATAGTGTTTTAAATAGCCTGAGACACTTTCAATGCAGTGAAACCTTTGTAAGATGTTCTGTTTCCTTGACCATTTTGAAAACCTCATTTGTTTGCAAGCTCTTTCAGTCTTCTAGAACTGTTTTCTGAGGTTGAGCCAGTGCAGAGAAACATGGTCGGGATACCTACAACAAAGACATAGCCCTTCCTCTCCACTTATGTGACTCCAGGCTAGGGAGTAAGACACTGTAAACTACTTCAATTAAGATGGGGTTTATAAAATACTGTTTTGAATTTTGTCATGTTAATTCTCTATTTATACTATCAGACTTTTTCTCTTTTTCACATAAAGAAATTCTGGTAATAGAAACAATGGTATGTGAATAACAAGATGTAAAATATAGAGATATAGCACCGGTCACCAGAATCAATTCAGGGGTCTCTGAATAAATGATATTCCATTTTATTTGTTTTACTTAGTTGAAAACTACATATTTTTGCTGTTTAGGATGTAAAAAAAAATCCATGCCCTGAATGGAACCAGGAGAGATTTTATTTTTTTAATCTTAATTCATTAACGAAAACAATCCAAAACAAAGTTCTCAGCAAATAATTATTTTATATAAATGTGTATGATTATTAGTTTGTGTATTATATACTCATCTATAACTTATAGCTATAATATTTCAGCTTTCTGTAAGAGGCTAGAACATTTTACCCAATGATTGATTGTCAGCACATCGCCTATCACTTTACAACTTTACAGATAATTCCTATCAATTTTATATACATATATATGTCATTGAAAATGAAGGATAATATTTAACAGGTTCTATTTTGAACAATTCTGATGTACAGATGTTGTTATGGATGCTAAACTTCCTTAGAAACATACTACTGTTTCATACCCTTTATTGAACTACACAACTGATGTCATTTGTTGCTTTATTCAAACCATGCAACACTTTTACTGAAAAGAGGTGAAATGCTGGGAATGTAGCTTACAAGGCTGAACAACAGATAACTCTGCCAGTGCACTTTGTACATTATTGTTTTCAAAATGTAGTCAAATTTACTATTATGTGCGCAAAATATTTTATAGATAAATGTTCAATTTTAAAATACTAAAAATAATGAGGATGTTCAAAAATATCAGAAACTTTACAATAAAGAAATAATCACAAGCATGTAGTACAATGGTGTGAACTGTATGGAGCAGCCTTTGTTGACCATCCTGCAATGTCCTGATGAAGTCTCTGAACTCCTCACTCTTAAAAGTTCCATTGGTAAAGTAGCAGTCTACTAATCTCATCAACAATGTTGGTAAAATACATTTAAAATATCTGACTTTAGAGGCTAATGAAGCAGATTTATAATAATATGACAGAGGAGTTTAGAGAGGGTAAGAGTGGTTACACATTTTTTGGCATTGCCTGTAGGCTGAACGCTGCAAGCAGAATCTGAAGACCAGAGTGGTGCATGAGAGTGGGGAGGGCATGGGAGTACATGAGAGAATATGTATATATGAGAGACTGAGATAGAGTGCGTGTATGTGGTGAGTGTAAGAGAGACGGGGTATGCATGTGTGCGTGTGTGTGTGTGTGTGTGTGCATGTGCTTGCACAGGTATAGGTGGACGCTGGGCAAATGTGCCCATGTAGAGGGAATATTTGCTGAGAATATTTGCAAATGTGATGGAAGGTTAATAATTTTTGTTGATGGTATAAAGTTCATAAAGCCTACAGTGACACCTTGGCAAAGTGCATTGGGAAGGTGAGAAAGCATATGAGAGTCAATTGCTGACTTCAAGAAGCTTAATCTCATCAGAGAAACAAGAAATATATGGAAGAAACTATTAGATAACAAAATCTAATATATTATATAAACTTTTTTCTTTTTCTTTTGAGGCAGGGTCTTGCTCTGTTGCCCAGGCTGGAATGCAGTGACGTGATCATAGCTCACTAGAACTTAGAACTCCTGGGCTCAAGCTAGCCTATTGCCTCAGCCACCTGAATAGCTATAACTACAGGCAAAAGCCACTATACCTGGCTAATTTTTAAAATTTTTTATAGAGACAGGATTTTGCAATGTTGCCCAGGCTGGTCTGCAACTCTTGGCTTGAAGTGATTCTCCCATCTTGGTCTCCCAAAGTGCTGGGATTACAGGCATGAGACATCACACTCAGCCTTAATATATAAACTTCTGAATTGACTGCGTAAGTGTTTTTGTGAGAATATGTGTGTGTGTGTGTGTGTGTGTGTGTGTGTGTATGCGCACACGTGTGCACGTGTGTTTGTAGTGTGGGTATGGAGGGAAAGATGATGTACTAATAATTATAAATAAAAATTTTGAGAAGAGACCAATGAATGTGGGCTAGAAACATTCAGGAAAATATATTGGAAAGCGAGTATTTAAGTTGGTTTAGCAAAAGTTTCAAATGTGTGTGTTTGTGAGTGTGCATGTGTGTGTGTGTGTGTGTGTGTGTGTGTGTATTGGGGGAAGACTGCCATAATAAGAGAATGAACATTCTCAACAAAGAAGAAGAAAATCATCAAAGCATGACAAGACAGTCATTCATTCAACAAAACAGAATGCAAAATTCACCAGCTGTGTGCTTGGTGTCAAGGATATAAAGCACACATTTCCCTTTTTGTTATCACTTATATACAAAAAGAATAACTACATTCACATTTCATGCTATGGTTTTCAGATCCTAAGGTCGAATCCCCGTGGGCAGACAGAACTTGTCAAAAACCCTGCCTAGCTTCCTTTCCTAAAAGACAACAAAGAAACAAACCTACAAACCCCAAACCTACAGCTCCAACATATTTAAAAAAATACATCCATTTTTATTTTATTTTTTCAGAAAATTAGATTAATTAGCCTTCGAAGTCTTAGTGGATCCTGTAATTACTGCAATTTAAGAAATAAAAGCCTGGGAGGGCTCAGAGAAACAGGGTTAGAAACTTACTAAATAAAATTAGATACTAACTTTGCAACCTCACAAGCCCTTCATTATCATTGAGACATTCCCTGCTCTAGGTCTCCTTCTCTGATCCCCTCTGAGTTCCTTAAGTACCTCTGCTTTCAAGGCATCTCTCATACCCTTCTGTGATTCTTCTTATCCCACGAGTTGTGTCTGTCTTCCCCATTAGGCTGAAAATTCATTTATTTTTTAACAATTGTTATTGACACCACAGCTAGCTTCCATTGGGTTCCCATTAACCTTTGCTGAACATTGTCAAATAATTTGGAGTTCCTGGTCAGAAATTACGCATGATCTTACAGGTATAAGCCATAGAGGACCAACTTTTGCAGCTGTAGCTTTTGAAAAAGCAAATGTGATAGACTTCTAGATCTTACAGAGAGTAAAAATAAAGTTTTTAAAATGTATATACTTTATTATTTCATATTATAAATATATCACACTGGTGGAAAGAGAAAGAAGCCTACACCAACAGAATGGAGGCTGTTACTCTAGGAATATAAAGTAGAACTGAACTGAATGTCACTTGAAATTTTGTCTTTGGGTGGATGTGGGGAAGGGGAGAGGCACTCACCACTGTCTAAGTGAATCCTTTTGGAAACAAAGTGCAGGAGTGTTCATGCTCACAGCAAGAAACAGGTTCCAAGAGTAAAGATCCAGGCTTTGAATCCCGCTGTGAAGGGCGACTGTTTCCAAATCAAAGGGTGCGAAAGGCTGTAGTTCTGCTCTTCAACTCTGGCACTGATCAAAGCCTTTATTTGCTTCTGCTCTTTCAAAGAGCAAGCTATGAATGGCAGATTAGTGCCTTAATCCTCATGTTCTCAACTCGTCCCATTCCAAATTTAGAGAACCAGGATTTTCTAACACTCCCTGAATGCAGAGCTGAAGTACACCTGTGGTTTCCTTCAATACAATAAACTCTCACTTATTTGGTTGTCAATGGTTTATAATTGGCCATCAAATGAATGCTTACTTGTGACTCTCATTAGATAGAGCTTTCAAAAACATCTTTTTTACTTGTTTAAGCAAAGCCTGATATGTTTAAATTATAGCAAAGAGAAAAGAACCTACAAGAAGAGGCAAAAACAGAAAGATCATTCTATTTCATTGCCTGACCAATACAGCTCTGGGGAAAATTACTGTCATGTGACCTGCTAAAGGCTTGTTTCTGACTCAGCAGCTCCTTCCATTAAATTTTAAGATTCTCTCAAAGCCCCACTTCTTCCCCTATGTTGACTGCATGAGATAAGTCCTCAGGCTGTTTCCTTTCTTCCCTTATGCAGGCAGGTAACACTAGAGAAATAGCAGACGGCCAGTGTGTCTAGAGCAAAAGGTGAGGGAGGGAAGTCAGAGAGAAGGTCTGAGGTAAGGGGCAAGGGCAGATCATGTATCACCTTGTAAAATCACAGTAAAATTGACAAGTGGGACCTAATTAAACTACAGAGCTTCTCACAGAAAAACAAGCTATCAACACTTAACAGACAACCTACAAAATGGGAGAAAATATTTGCAAACTATGTATCCAGCAAAGGACTATATCCCAAATCTGTAAGGAACTTAAATCAACAAGCAAGAAGCAAATAATTCAATTAAAAAGTGGACAAAGCTGGACACGGTGGCTCACACCTGTAATCCCAGAGTTTCAGGAGACTGAGGCAGGCAGATCACAAGGTGAGGAGATCCAGACCATCCTGGTTAACAGGGTGAAACCCCATCTTTACTAAAAATACAAAAAAACAATTAGCTGGGCTTCGTGGCATATGCCTGTGGTTCCAGTAGTCCCAGCTACTGAGGAGGCTGAGGCAGGAGAATTGCTTGAACCTGGGAGGTGGAGGGTGCAGTGAGCTGAGATCATGCCATGGCACTCCAGCCTGGGCCACAGAGCAAGACTCTGTCTCCAAAAAAAAAAAAAAAAAAAAAAAAAAAAAAAAAGTGGACAAAGACATGCTCATTTTTTTTGAGAAAGTTCTCATAAGAAGTTCTCAAGTGGTCAACAAATGTATGGAAAAAAATGCTCACCAACACTAATTATTAGAGAAATGCAAATCAAAGCCACAATGAGACACGATCCTAACACCAGTCAAAATGACTATTATTAAAAAGTCAAAAAATAACAGATGCTGGTGAGGCTGTGGAGAAAAGGGAATGTTTTTCACTGTTTGTAGAAATGCAAATTAGTTCAGCCACTGTAGGAGATTTCTCAAAAAACTTAATACAGAATTACCATTCAACCCAGCAATCCCATTACTAGATATATATATCCGAAGGAATATAAGTTGTTCTACCAAAAAGATACACGTATTTTCATGTTTATGGCAGTGCTATTCACAATAGCAAAGACATGGACTCAATCTAGGTGCCCATTAACAGTGGACTGGATTAAGAAAATGGGGTACATATACACCATGGAATACTATGCAGCCACAAGAAAGAATGATATCATGTCCTTTGCAGCAACATGGATAGAGCTGGAGTGAATTCTGCAGGAATAGAGAACCCAGTACTGTATGATCTCATTTATAGGTGGGAGCTAATAATTGAGTACATATGGATAGAACTACTAGAGGAAGGAGTGGGCTGCAAAACTACTAATTTGGTACCATGCTCACTACCTGGGTGACAGAATCATCTATACCCCAAACCTCAGTATCATACAACATACCCATATAGTAAACCTGCACATGCACTCTGAATCCAGAATAAAAGTTGTAAAGAAAAATAAAAATAATTTGGCTTTTCTTCTGAGAAAAAGTTGAAGTGCCTCACTAACAGCTTGTGAGCAGGGGTGTAATGTGATCTGATTTATGTTGCAAAAGGAACACTTGGGTTGCTATGATGAGAATAGTCTAGGGAGGCAAGGACAGACACAGGGAGACCTGCCAACAGTTATCCAGGTGGAAGTTACTGTGGGTGAACCATGTGGAGGTGGTGGCAGTGGCGGTGGTGAGCTGCGGTTGGAGTTTGGATCTATTCAGGTAGAGCAAAGATGCTAGAAGGAAGGGTTGTTACCAATCAAGATAGGAAAGCCTGAGGATGTAGCAAATTTGAGATGTCAATGGTCCTTGCCAGTATTACAACCAGAAGACAGGTTAAAAAGAGAAAGTTACGGTTTTCTCTTGTAACTTGAGGAGCATATGAATGGAATTCAGCTCTGCCTACTGGCAATTACAAAAGATTTTATAACTTATAAACCTTAGGTTAGTCAAACTAAAGGGAAATGAAAACCAGGAGTATGAGATGAAGGGTAAAGAAGGTATTACTTAGCAGTTCTCAGATTTCAGAAACACACAGCCTAAGGCAGTGGTTCACAACTTGCATGCACAGCAGAGTCAAAGGGAGAGTTTGTTAAAACATAATTGCTGGACCCCACCCTTAGAATTTCTAATTCAGTAGTTCTGGGTTATCGCAAGAATATGCATTTCTAGTTTTCAGGTGATATTGATACTCCTGGTGTGGAGACCACAGTTAGAGAACAGGCCAAAGAATAAGTAAGTCTGAGATAAGTTTAGAATTTATCGAGAAAAGAAGCAATTTGGACCTAACCCTTGCCAATCTTTAAGGAAACTGTGGTACATATATATCATAGAATACTATACAGCCATAAAAAAAGAATGAGATCATGTCTTTTGCTGCAACATGGATGGAGCTGGGGGCCATTATCCTTAGCAATCTAACACAGAAACAGAGAGCCAAATACTGCGTGTTCATACTTAAAAGTGGGAATTAAATGATGAGAACACATGTACACATAGAGGGGGACAACATACACAGGGACCTATTGGAGAGAGGAGGGTAAGAGGAGGTAGATCAGGAAAAATAATTAATGAGTACTAGGATTAATACCTGGGTGATGAGATAATCTGTGTTACAAAACCCCCTGACACAAGTTTACAGTTGTAACAAGCTTGCACATGTACCCCCAAACCTAAAATAAAAGTGGAAAAAAAAAGAAGCTCTTAACCCTTCACAGAAGTAATATCAGGAGCTTAGTTTTGGACAGGCCATTATTCTGTAAATCTGGATTTTGGGAAAGAGGTCTAGGCTTGAGATATTGAGATTTGTCAGCTTATAGACGGAATTTATAATCATGAAAAGTGAGAAACAGATGTGCAAAGTGGTTAATATGAAAGTAGAAAGGTGAAATAAAGACTGAGGGCAAAGAAAGAATGATATTTATGTCATTCTTGATTGATATATGTATCAAATAGCTATTTTTTTGTTGTAATAGATTTGTAGAGGCTCAAAGCGGGAAGTTTTCTTCACACTTCTCCCCCTCCTCAATGTGAAGTATCTGAGACTGTTGTTGCATGCTACAGTTGGCTCCCCACATCTCCAGCTTCCACAGCCACAGATTGAAGCAACAGCATTTCAAAAACATTTGGAAAACAAAATTATAGCAATTTAAAAAATATAAATAGAAAACACAATATAACTATTTACCTACCATTTACATGGTATTAGGTATTATAGCTAATCTAGAGATAATTTATACAGGAAGATGTGCAAGGGTTGTGTGCAAATTATGCCATTTTATTTCAGGGTCATGAGCATGCATGGATTTTGGCGTCTGAGGGAAGTACTGGAACCAATCCCCTGTGGATACCAAGGAATGATTGTATATTTCCAAAGATGGCTGCAACATTATCGCCCATTCTAAGTGCTATTCTGAATTGTGACTTTGATATCTCCCTTATTAAGAGACGGGGTCTTGTTTTCTTCCCTAAAATCTGGGCAGGCTTATGACTTGCTTGAAACCAACAAAAGGCAGTGGATGAGATACTTCATGATTTCCAGGTTATGTCAGAAAATGTGTTGAAACGTTGACTTTATTTGGTGAAATACTCCTCCTAAAACTAAGAGTCTCAATATTGAAGTCTGGTCATGGTAAGACTGCTGTACTGTGAGGAAACTCAAATCAGCCCACAGGAAAAGATTGCATGGAGAAGCTCTGAGACTACATTAAGAGAGAAAGATGCCTGGCCCGCACCTGCACACACTAGATGTCTGCTCTTCAGTCCTAGCAATCATATCACTGAAAATGCAGGAGAGATCCCAAGCCTTGTCCAGCCAAATCTTTTCTGAATTTCTGACACACAGAAGCTTTAAGAAATAATAGAGTGCTATTGTTTTAAGCCACTGAGCTTGGGAGTATTCATTCTAATTTAACTAATTTTCCAAACTGCTTGATCACCAAAACTTTTTTTGGTGGAAGGGCAGTAATAAAACACCCTTAAGGTAACTTGAAATTTGCATTCCACCAAGAAAAAATTTTGGAAAATATCACCCTATATTCATCAAGTAAATTTTGGTTAGTAATTTAGTTTCCCAAAGAGCAATTTCTACATGATAGAGGACTGTACCTCAGTCTGTGTGTGTGTGTGTGTGTGTGTGTGTGTATATATATATACACACAATCACACAATCATTCCTTGGTATACAGAGGTGAGTGTATATATATATATATATATATATATTTATTTTAATTTATAATATATAATATAATATATATTATATATATAATATATTAATATATATTATATAATATATATATAATATTAAGTACAAGTAGATAAATTACAAATTAGTAATATATAAATTAGTAATATATATATTACTAATATATATAAATTAGTAATATATATATAGATATTATATATACATATTACTCAGTACAAGTGGATAAATTAAGATTTTCACTTATCAATCACGCTTAAGTTTGATTAGCATAAATTCGTGCCCAGGGCCTCTTCATTTCAACAAAAATGTCATGTCCTTAACATACAAGTCTGGCCTCCATGCCTTGCATGGATGGTGACCCTTCAATGGAATTAAGCAGAATTTCTACTGATCTATTTTCACTACAAGAGGGCACACCTAATTTATTTATGTGACTTATTTATATGACTTTTATGTCTCAGACAAGTCTTCTACTCCAGAAAAATAATAGATCATTATCTGTCGTGAATTATTCAGAGATATTTTGCCATTTTGTACTTACCAAACTCTTTAACGAGAAACTCCAACATTTCAAGAGGAATTTTCACAAGTCTTCCTTAGACTCTGGGTACAGACAATGCTGTTTGGAACCTAGGGAGCCAGAGGTTGCAAAGAAGGCATTCACCTTACTTCTGCATTAAGATCTGAATGCCTTTTGCTACTTCAGGAATATCAGGTTTTGGAAATTTCTAAGAAGGGCCTTTTTGGCCCTCATAATGAGATTTCTCATAATAGACAACATCAAAACAATAATTCAAACTGAAGAGAAACCCAAGAGACAAGGCTGTAGTGAAATGTTTTCTATTTAAATAAAAGTCTACTTACAGAAACAGACATAGAGCAAGAAGTCTGTCTTTTCATTCCAGGGTCACTCATCCATACACATAGCTTTATTTAAGATGGATAAGCTAACTATTCCCATATTTCCATTTCTACTACAGACTTCACATTTGAACTACAAATGATATGTATAGTTGTCTGCACAATGTCTTGATTTGGATCTCTCACAAGTACTTCAACATCAACATATTCAAAACTTAAAACATGTACAAATCCTTACATTTCACTCTCCTCCAATGTTCTATATCTCAATGAATGGCACTGTCATCAAGATAGTAGCCATTCTTTTCCCTCATTCTCATATTTCATCTAATACTATTATTAATCTATTTAAACTAGTTAATATTCTTACCATCTGCTAAATTCTTTGCCTTTCCATTTTCACCACTAAGCCTGTGCTCTTGCTTGAACTACTGTAGTGATCAGGATTCTATATTTCAGGCAAAACAAATCAGCTCTGGGTAATTTACTCACAAATATCATACAAGGATATTGGGTAGGTCATTGACAATTGGAGAATACTGAAAAGGTCATTTTAGGATCTCAAAAAAAAGAAAAAAAAAGACATGAGAAGCAAGACTGTAAATAACGAAGCCAAGGTCATTTCCTTCAGAGTTTCAGTTCAGTTTGGGTGCATTTGCTGGCCAAGACAAGGAAACAGGACCATCTCCCAGCTATCAGGGAATGGGCATATCTGACTCACTTTGGCTTTAGATTCGCCTAACGGTGGTCTCATCCAAGAAGCAGATCTTGATCTTGGGCTGACAAAGCCATATTATTCTCATAAACATCAACTTAGTTTCTATGATAGATTAAGGATCTTTGCATCTTCCTTCCCCTTGAGAACTGAAACAAGACAAGGAAGCCCACTCTCACCACTTCTATTCAAGAAAATACCAGAGTGCTAGCCAGAACAATTAGGCAGGAGAAAGATATAAATGCATCCAAACGGAAAAAAGAGTCACCATTTATCTTCATGGATGTACAAGTCTATATTTAGAAAACCCTAGGGACGCCACCAGAAGGCTACTGGAACTGATAAAGGACTTCAGCAAAGCTTCAGGATAAAAATCAATATACAAAAATCAGTAGCATTTAGCATATATAGAAATGCTTTTCTATATACCAATAACACTGAAGCTAAGAGCCAAACCAAGAATACAATCCGGTTAACACTAGCTGCAACAAAGTAAAATACCTAGGAATACATCTAACCAAAAATATGAATGATCTGTACAAGGAGATCTACAGAGCACTGCAGAAGAAATCATAGATGACACCAATAAATGGAAAAACATTCCATACTCACAGATAGGAAGAATCAATGTTGTTAAAATGGTCAACAATGACGAAAGTAATCTACAGATTCAACACTATTCCTATCAAACTAACAACACCATTTTTCACAGAATTTGCAAAAACTATTCTAAAAATAACATGGAACCACAAAAGAGCCAAATAGCCAAAGCAATCCTAAGCAAAAAGAACAAGCCCAGAAGGATCATATTACTTGACTTCAAACTATAATTTAAGATTATAGTATCCAAAACAGCATGGTATTGGTACAAAAACAGACACACAGGCCAATGCAACAGAATAGAGAAGCTGTAAATAAAGCCACACACCTACAGTAATCTAATCTTTGACAAAATTGATAAAAATAAGCAAGAAGGAAAGGACTGTATTCAGTAAATTGTGCTGGGATAACTGGCCAGCCATATGTAGAAGAATAAAACTGGTCCCCTACCTTTAACCATAGAAAAAATTAACTCGAGATGGATTAAATATTCAAATGTAAGACACCAAACTATAGGAATCCTAGAAGAAAACCCAGGAAACATCATTCTGAACATTAACCTTGGGAAAGAATTTGACTAAGTCCTCAAAAGCAACTGCAACAAAAACAAAAATTAACATATCAAACCTAAGTAAACTAGAGAGCTTCTGTACAGTAAGAGAAACTATCAACAGAAACAGACAACCTACAGAATGGGAGAAAACATTTGCAATCTACAAATCTGACAAAAGTCTAATGTCCAGATCTATAAGGAATTTAAACTATTGAAAAAGTAAAAAATAAATAACCCTGTTAAAAAAAAATGAGCAAAAGACACAAACAGACACTTCTCAAAGGAAGACATACAGTGGCCAGGAAACATTTAAAAATGCTCAGCGCGAATTATTTAAGAACTGCAAATCAAAACCACAATGAGATACCATCTCACACTAGTCAGATGGCTATTATTAAAATTTCAAAATACAACAGATGCAATGCAAAGGGAATGCTATACACTCCTGTGGGGATATAAATTAGCTTGGCCATTGTGGGAAGTAGTTTGGCAATTTCTCAAAGAACTTAAAACAGAACTACTATTAAACCCAGAAATTCTGTTACTGGGTATATATCCAAAAGAAAACGTATCATTCTATCAAAAAGACACATGCATTTGCATGTTCCTCACAACACCATCCACAATAGTAAAGACATGGAATCAACCTAAGTGTCCATCAACAGTGGATTGGATAAAGAAAATGTGGTATACATACACAATGGAATATTATGTAGCTAAAAAAAGAATAAAATCATGTCCTTTGCTGCAACACTGGAGGCCATAACCTAAGCAAATAAACCAAATACTGCTTGTTCTTACAAGTGGGAGCTAAACATTGGGTACTCATAGACATAAAGATAGGAACAGTAGACACTGGGGACTACTAGATGAGGAAGGGAGAAAATGGGTTAATTGTTGAAAAACCAAATATTGGGTTTCTCAGCATCTGTGTGATAGGATCATTTATAACACAAACCTCAGCATCATGCAATATACCAAGGTAACAAACTGCACATGTACCCCATGAATCCAAAATAAAAGTTGAAAAAGAGAAAGCTTAAATTAAATTAAAAATTAAAGATTATTTACTTCTCCTTTATAGGTGTGTGGTCTAAATTCCCTTCCCATGAATCTAGGCTGCCTTCTTGAAGTGCTTTAATTCATGTTTAATTTATTTCCAAATTAAAATCTTTAAAAACTGGAAGCATTTACTTATTTTTGGAGCATTCCATTTAGAACCTTAAGGCTATCATCCTGTTAGAAGCCCAAGCTATATGGAAAGGCACTAAAAATAAGATGTATTATAGGGAGAGAGGAAAAGATCAAAAGATTCACAGGTAGATGGATGGATGGATGGAAAGGTAGATAGATAGATATAGTACCAAGACAGCAGATACGTAATATCGTGGAAGCAGATCTTCCAGCCCCAGCTACTCCAATCACCACCATGTGAATCAGATAACTGCCCAGCTGAACAGCCTCCTTGCATCATTTATCCTTGAGTTTCTTCTATCTTCTGTACTGTAGCCAGAGTTATTTGTCTTAAAATATATTTATATCATATTACCATGGTTAGCGCATTTCAATAGCTTCTCAATGATTTCAGTATCAAAATCAAAATCTTCAAAGTTCTGAATGATATATCTTCACTGTCTTCCCCACTCTTTGACCTAGTCATATTTACTATTTTACATTCCTCCAAAATGCCATACTTCAGCTCAGAATCTTCATATCTGCTGTCCCCTCTACTAGAAGGCCTTCTTCCATTTATTGGGCTTTTCTCTAGTTAATGCTTACTCATTTTTCAGTTTCAAACATCAGTTTCTCATGAAAACCTTCCTGTGTTCCCAAGGCTAGATCTGTCTCCCATAGCTCCTATATTTCTCCAACACAGCAATCATATATTAATTAAATAATCCATCATGAAAAAGATATTATTATTTTTTTGCTAGAAATGCAAGATGTAAAAGATTAAGTACTGTACATCTTGTTTTTCATTATATTCATATTGCCTTGCACCATTATTTGCACATGGTAGACATGCAATAAATGTACTTCTCAGACTTCAAATGTATGGATGAATCACCTGGAGGTCTTGTTAAAATGCAGATTTTGACTCAGTAGGTCTGGAATGGGGTCTCAGAATTGAGTCTCTGTTTCTAATAAGCTCCTGGGTGATGCCACTGTTGTTGATTCTGTGGACCACTCTGAATAGCAAGGCTATATAAGAATCATAATTAAGTCCTGTGGGTAACATGAAGCAACCAACTGGGATTAGTTAATATTTTAAACCTGTGCTATCATTTTAATTTGGTTCAATTAATTTCAACAAACAATTATTGAGCCAACTATTTCCCAGGATAGGCTAAACATGAATAAGATACGGTCAGTGCACTCAAAAAGATTACAGTGTAATGGGCATAGCTAAAATATAAACAAATCAATGTGGAAAATGTGCTATAATAACAGTAGGCCGTAAAGATGTATTTTGGCAAAAAGAGGAAGTTCTTAACTTGGGGCGCTCCGGAATTTTGAAACA
Source organism: Sapajus apella (assembly GCF_009761245.1). Classification (NCBI taxonomy): domain Eukaryota; kingdom Metazoa; phylum Chordata; class Mammalia; order Primates; family Cebidae; genus Sapajus; species Sapajus apella. The sequence goes on from NW_022436946.1 coordinate 50,901,269, forward strand.
CATTGATAATTTACCACAACTGTAAGCCACTCTGTTGTTTTGTTTTATTTTGTTATACTATATATGTCCACCTGAATAGAGTGATTAGAAAGTTAGTGACTTCAATAATTAGCCTGGCTTCCATATTCCATTTTCAGAATGAGCTATGAAACACTTCGGTCCTCTTGTGTACCATGGGAAGCATGTTTGTTTGTTGTCTTTTACTTGTTTCTGATGTCTGTTTATCTCTTTCATTTTCTGGATCAAGTTGCTGTACAATCTGTCATTTCTATCTTCAACTTGGTAAATCCTTTCCAGTCTTTATAGTTACATTTGAATTAGAAAACAAAATGTGCTAGAAAAAGCAATGAGAGTGATGAAGATGGGCAGAGACTTGGGTGAAGCCCTTGATTCTGCAGTTTGGTCTTTCAAGGAGAAATAATTCTCTTTCTTCTTGCTTGGATGTTTACCCAATGGGATGGATTATTTTAATTAGAGGCAGGGTTTTCCTCATTCAAAAGTTGGGGTACAGAACCTCTTTTCAAATTTTGCGTCTATCCTTAGCTTTATTGCCCTAACTATCCCCTGAGCTTCTCTAGGGAATAATTATCATTCTTTTAATTTCTTCCTTTTCTAGTGAAAAACTTTCTTTAACCACTTTTACAACATTACTCCGGAGAGGAAGCTAATTAGATATACCCTTCTGGGCCGGGCACGGTGGCTCATGCCTATAATCCCAGCACTTTGGGAGGCCGAGGCGGGTGGATCACGAGGTCAAAAGATCGAGACCATCCTGGTCAACATGGTAAAACCCCGTCTCTACTAAAAATGCAAAAATTAGCTGGGCGTGGTGGCGTTCACCTGTAGTCCCAGCTACTCGGGAGGCTGAGGCAGGAGAATTGCTTGAACCCAGGAGGCAGAGGTTGCGGTGAGCTGAGATCCTGCCATTGCAGTCCAGCCTGAGTAACAAGAGCGAAACTCCGTCTCAAAAAGGAAAAAAAAAAAAAAAAAAAAAAAGGATATACCCTTCTGGTTATTATTTAATCATTATTTTTGGAGCACCCAAAATGTACTAAGTATAAGCAATTTCTAGCACCAAATCCTTATTCAGAGATTAGTAATTTTTTCATTTGGGTCATTGAAACTACATTCCTTATCCCATTTATTAATATTTGTTAGCACCTGGAAAGGGCAAGGTGCTCACCTTTTCGAGAACATAGAATCACTGTCCTCTGAGGGTTTTCTGTGCCTTGCCTCATCTCGCTTTTCCAGTCAAGCCGATATGTTACTTCAAAATAATCTCTTTGACCCAAGTTTGTACAAAACACTTCCCTTCTCCTATCACATGCATCTACTAGATTTTTGTTGCCCATGAATGAAATTTAAATTCATTTGCATTTCAAGCATTTATTTAATTTTTTCTTGCTATTTTTACATCAGTGAAGCCATCTCCTAAAATTCATGCCTTTCTCAGAATGTCTGCTACTTAAATGAGAATTAAAAAGAGGGAAGGACACCTTCAGGCTTAGATTTTTGTGTCTACTCATATCCCTCTGGGTAGAAATCCACTTTCCCTTAAGTTGTGATGGCAGCTATTTAGCTTAGGAGTCAGTGATGACATGTTTTTACACAAGATACGTGTCTTAGGAAAGCAACAAGCCTCTGTTCAGAAGAGTCAGCACATTTTCACCTTCTGCTTTCCAAAATGCAGCCACAGCACTCAGCTCTAAGTGTCTCCTGTGTTCAGGATGGTAGAGAGCATAGTTGTGCCAGCTAGGAATGCAGACCATGTTCTCAGAGGTTGAATATTATTACAATTACTTTTTTCCTGTATGTTTTCATTTCAGTGATGATACATATAAAATTCTGGATGATCTGCCTGCTAATCTTATAACTAGGTTCTGCACATAGGATGTCAATGCCAGTTATGACTTACGTTGATGAATACATTGGTGCCCATTGCTTTCAAAAGGGATAAAACTTAATGTTAAGCTTATGGTATTAAATAAGTACTGCAACTACCATTAATGCTGGGTGGCTAACTGATGTGCATGTATATTCTTAAAGATGAAAGACTTATCCTACTTCAACAACCTTGGTTAATGAAAGGCTTGGACCCCAAGAAAGACACTCCTGTATTCTAATTAAAGTTCTGGCAATTTCCTAGCACAATGGTCCTTTCAAATATCTCTTAGCATTTGTGAACTTCAGTTTCCTCACCTATGAAATGAGGTTTACAAAAGAGCTCCTTAGACTATAGGAGTGCAGTAAAGATTCAGATAATGCATGGGTGCTTATCTGGTGCAAACAGGTATTTAGAAAGTGATAGCTAAAATTATTATTGTATTTTGTCCTGTGAATCAATTTAAGTTCAGCACCTTCTGCATTAATTTTTTCTTCCCTCTCAGGAGGGGAAATGCTTAAACTCATGAGCATAATTTTTGAAATAGAACTGACTTCCGATGAGTACCATAAAGCTACTGGCCATATGTCTTGTTTAATATAATGTATTGTCTACTTTTAATATAGGTCTCCATTATTATCAATTGAATACTGTGACAACTGTTACTTATAGTAATATTTCTGGAGATTTCTGAAAGTGGTGGGAATATAGAAACCCAATGGAAGAATGAAAACCAAAGAGAGCAAAAATAGTTACCTGCAGAGTGAAGAATGAGTGATAACGCACACTAGTTTACTATATTTATCTCACTATTACATTCTGTGTGGTCCTAAACTAGTTCTCTCATTCATACTGGCAGCACGAAATTCTTCACTAGGTCTAATAAAATAAAAGACAAAATTACAGGGGAAAGATATATCAAGACAGTAATCTATTGGTTTAGATAGATCAAATGCCTGACTATATTGTTTATGGGAAATAAGTGTTATCCCTACCCCTCACATTTTGCTATTTTCTAAAATGGATCCACTTTGAGATGTGATTTTTCCCCCAAGTTAGTCCAGTTGGATTCCATCTATCATAATTGTGATGAATAGCAAGTGATTTGTTTCATTACATTTTTAATGGCTGTAGTGGGAACATTGGAGCTATTACATGAAAAGCTGTGGTTGTGTTATTGTGAAGCTTCCAAGGATAGCATTTTCTCTTCACTCTTTGTTTTTGCAATAGGCTCTCTTGCTCCAACAGGGATGCACACTGAGTTTTAAATCCTTTTCCGCATGACTTGAGGGAATTTGCTTTTTTATCTGTATGTCATTGAAAAGTCCAGTATGCAGGCACTTTCCAGTCAGCCAGGACATGAAAATGGCATAAGCAATATAAGTGCGGGAATTGGTGTAAAAAATTACCATTCCTGATAGATAACAATGAAGCAAATACATTTTTAAAAGTAACATACACGTTTGAAAAATAAATACAATTCTCATGAACCTCTTTATTTGATCCAAGATCAACTTTTATATCTGAGGGTCTCTTTTACAAATCAGTAAAAAGCGGAGTGGAGCTGGCCTCGGAGAAGACAAAATGCACAGGATCTAGAAAAGCGTTTGTATGATATATTCATGAAAGGAGATAGGCTGCCTTATGCCTTTCGTGCCAAGCATAATCTTAAACAAGTTTCGACCTTAACTTAAAGATATTTTAATGTATCCATTTGACTCACAAACTCAAGCTCATATTAAATTCAAAAGAAAACCCCTCAAAGCTCAGTTTCTAAAATACATCAAGTAAGATTTTGTACATTTTTTAATTAATCCAGATGTCATCAAAGGTAATTCTTAATTAGCTGACTGTCCACCCTTGAATCAATGACAATGGTGGTTACCAACAGCAGGGGAACAAGACAGATCTTGTTACCTCTGGGTCATTTTAAAGGTGATTTCAATATTCTCAGTAACTTTCATTCATAAGGGTAAAATCCTGCTGTAACGCAGTCATTGGAAAATGGTGGCCCTTTTGAATACAGCTTAATAGTAATCATTTCCCTAGCAGTTTTAATTTTTTAACTAACCTACAAGCATACCCAAAAGTTGCTAACAAACATTTGCCAGAAATTAAAGAATGAAGATAATTTATTGGAATCATCTTGAATTTAGTAGTCTTTGTTATCCTAAAGCCTACAGTGCTTTCCTATGGATAATTTCATCTGTGTTGACATAATCCTTGGAAAATTGTAAGAAGACTGGGCTTGCCCTGGTTTTAGAAAGGGAAGAGAGGATGCAAAGTAGGTGACAGCTCAAGCCTATGCAATATCAGGACATAGACCCCACAATTTTAGCCTGTTCTGTGCCCTTAGACTACCCATAATAAATATGTCCTGGTGCGCACCTCTCTTCCTTGGAAAACATGCATATTCATGTGTTTGAAGTCAGCCAAGACTACTGACATGGACTACAATGTGTTGAAAAGAAATGGCAGCTAAAAGGAATGATAAAGGCATTTGAAAGAAAAAAAATGTAATAATTGAAATGTCTTCTATCTTGAGAGGGAAAGAAAAAGGAGAGAGAGAATAGATGGACCATATATGAAGCAAATAAAACAAGAAAATAAACATAAAATGAAAAATGCAATTGATTTAGTATCTTCAAATGCTTAACTTACAGGATGGGAGAACACAATTTAGCTTGTTTGGGTTTAGTCCTCCTAATATATTCTACAGAGTAATTTATTTTCAGAAGAAGCCTCACTGCAGTGCTCCTATTATGATAATGGGAATTTATGCACATAAGTATTTGTGCTCACATCACAGAGCAGTTTTTGGAAGAACTATGGGGGAAGGGGAAAATTAACATTATAAAAATAGAGATGAAGGCTTAAAAAAACCTTTAAATTCTCAGTCTATCACTCAATCTATCTGCACACACATACACACACACGCGATTCCACGGTGAATTATCTTATTTGGGCTAAGTGCTTCTCTAGTGAAGAACAAAACTTGTGAGTAAAAAGCGGCATAATGCATCGAATGCTTGCATGGATTTGTTGATGAGAAGGTCGCTGCCCCTGAGATTGGAAAACATAGCTCCAGCAGCCCCAGACCTCTCTGACCACATTCACTTTGCTTACTCAGGAGCAGACAATGACAGGCAGGGAGTTAGGGGGAGGGGATGAATCAAAGCCCCTCTAACTCCTTGTCTCTCTGCTAGAATTGCTGTCAGCCTGGTGAGCTGACATCAAGTAGAGGATCAATCCAGTAGACACAAGATGAAAATGTAAACAGGGATAAGCTCTCTGTGTGTGCCCTCTTTCTCTCTCTCTCTTTCTCTCTTTTTTCCATCTCATTCTATCTTTTTACACAAAATCCACACATTTCAGATGGTAGGTGTTTTTTCCTGTCATGAATGAAGAATGCTTAGCACTCAAAGTCACTTAACAGTAGGATCATCTTTAGAGCACAGCCACATGGATTTTAGTAAATTGTGTATGGCGATTGAGAGTGCCAATATCACTATGCATAGTAGATCACTCCAAATACAAATACCTGTGGGGAAAATTATGGCAAAGTCACAGCTTGGGTACATTATTGAAAATAAAGCTTATTGAAGTTGCTGAACTAATAGGTCCATGCACCAAAGTTTATGGGCACAAGTCAGCTGTCACTGAGTAGGCTAAGGGAGACATAATATTCTAGTCATTTCTCTAGTGGAAGGAACATTAGCTTATTCTCTCCCTTAATTGATATTCTGCAACTGAATCAAGCACTGCTGATTGCTGACCAGCTCACACGTTCCCCATATGTCTCCAGATTGCTAAACTCAGAAATGTGAGACTGCATCGCTGAGTTAGTTTGAGGACAGCCAACCTCAGGAGTGGTTGCTGGACCATTTGTTCCTATAAAAAACAGATGAAAATCAGGGTATGGAAAAACGTGCATTCTCACAACATTCTATTAAACCTATTGTCTCATATTTGGGACACAACTAAAGGATTAAAACCAATTTTACTAGATAAACATATTTAAAAACTTTAAGTTTGCCGCATCAGATAAAATATACTGTGCAAGAATTTTATTTTCTTTTTCTATTTCTGTCCCTTGGTATAAATTCATGTATTTATTTTCTTATAAGTAGTGAAACAAATTATGGACACAGTTAGCAAAGTTAACTGTATGTTAGAATAACTTACATATTTTAGGTATCAATTGCTTATTAAAAATTAATTTGCTAAAAGTAAAAAGCATAATGCAGAATATCTTATCACCATCTTGGAGTCAAGAGCTAAAGTTGTAACTTCTTCAACCACAAATAGAGATATGTTAATTTTTTACATTTATTTTAGAAAAAAGCTATTAAATATTACTATACTATCAAAAATAACCTAAAATGCAAGTTATTAATTTAAGGCATTATCAGTGTATGTTCCCATATGCTCTTTTAGCATATTAATTGTCCCAACAGCCATACAGCACAAGGCAGTTTTTCTTTAGATTTTATAGATGAAAAAGCAGGTATTTTAAAAGAGGTCAGTATCTTCATCACTGTCTCACAGCCCATCTGACAAAGAGTTAGGTTTTGAACTCAGGCAGACTGTCTCATAGCAGAGCTCAAGTCTTAACTTTCTGTTATATTGATCCTTCAGTAACATTATATACATTCTAATTATTGAATCTGGTCATATGTTCCATGTATTTTCACAAACAAAAATGTTTACTTAAGAAGGAGAATAAGGTTGGGTGCAGTGGCTCACATCTGTAATCCCAAAGCTTTGGGAAGCCAAGGCAAGAGGACCCTTAGAGGCCAGGAGTTCAAGACTAGCCTGGACAACATAGCAAGACACTGTTGCTACAACAAATTTTAAATGATAATAATAAAAATGAGCTGATGCACACACATAGTCCCAGCTACTAGGGAGGCTGAAGTGAAGGATCTCTTGAGCCCAGGAGTTTGAGGTTACAATGAGCTATGATTGTGTCACTGCACTCCAGCCTTGACAACAAAGCAAGATCCTGTCTCTAACAATAAATAAACACACACATAAATAACAAAATAGGATAATGGTTATACTACTTTAAACTCTTAAATCTTTTAAAATGGACTCCATCTGAACTTGCTGTTATAACAGATTGAAAAGTAACATGTATGAAATATATTTATCATGACCAACATGACCAATGTGGAGAAACTCTGTCTCTACTAAAAATACAAAATTAGCCAGGCATGGTGGTGGTGCACGCCTGTAATCCCAGCTACTCGGGAGCCTGAGGCAGGAGAATCACTTGACCCTGGGAGGCAGAGGTTGCAGTGAGCTGAGATTGTGCCATTGCATTCCAGCCTAGGCAACAAGAATTCCACTTGTGTTTACATGGTAACTAAGTGTAAACCATGGTAAACTGCTGATGACTTGCAAGTAGCTAAGATATGATGGATTATGGTGTGACTAGCTTTGAGATCTAGAATTTTGTTTGGGAATACTTCAAAAGTAAAGAATATGGTTTTCCCAAAGGAGTTATAACATCTATCTGATTTATTGGCATTATTTGCATTATGCTCTCAGAGAAAGAATTCTCTAGTTTCATTCATCTAGAGGAAACAATAATATTCTCAATATTTTCGGTAGTGAAGAAAATCATCATTTTCCTCATGGGAACCATTTGGTGAAAACTGCAGATAATTTCTCAGCAAAATATGATTCATTAAAGTAATTTTAAAATAAAGATGAAAACAAACAACAAATCAAAAGAGATCTAATATAATTTAATAATCTCAATACATAATCATACACAACATTAACCTCTGCTTCTCATCAACAAAAAATAGCTTCTACATTCATGGTGTCCCTAGAAAACAGAATAAATTTTTCTAAATATTAGAAAATTCCCTTTCGCCATGATGAGATGGGGGTCATGAGACTCACTCACTTGTTTCACGCAGTGGCGTTTGAACAGAGCTATCACTTACTGCATGTTTGTTCTGTGTCTTAAAGAAATAAAGCAGAGAAATGGGTAATGCTTTATAACCACCAGAGCCTACCAAGAAGCAAATAATATTCTCAGGTTTAGAATGAAATCTTACTGAGTGTTGGTGAGGGAAAGGAAAAGTGAAAAACAGAGATTTCCAGAATTTTCTTATTAGGTGGACAGCTGAAACAGAGTCAAAGAAAGTGATTCCAAAGTGCTGCTTTATATGAAGAACTCCTGTTCTGCTCATCACTTGAACAGGTAGTACACAATTCTTTCCTTTCTAGCAATGCTAAAGTTAGGGCTATGAATCCTTGATTTACTATTTCATTCCTGATAAATGCAGCCTCCCACTTATAAATGGGTTGTGTTACAAAAATTCATTTGTTAGATGGTGATGTGGGATCTAGAATGCCCTTTCCCAAAGAGTCAATGTTATCAATCATTGTTGGTTTTAAGGCTGGACCACCTGTGTAAAAAAGTAATGTTCTTCAGCTATACTATCGCCGACTGCTGGGGACTTGGATTGGAGCTTTTCGAAGTCTGAGATCTGGGATGGGAATAACTCATTTTGCACAGGTTGAGGAAACAGTAAGAGGCTTTCTTTCCTTTTTCTTGGGCACAAGGTAACTCACAGATATGGTGACCATGGGTTCTGAATTTAACATTGGGGCACATGACCCAAAAAGATTTTTTTACAAAAATAAAATTGAAAAATAATAACATTTCCTCCCATAATTTTCTACTGATACATGGTGATAGTTTTAGAAATCAGTACTATCCAAATAGATTTAAATCCAGTAGATTTAGATGCTCTATACTCACAACATTTTGAAGAGAGAAAGTTGGTTGGTTTTTGTTTGTTTTGTTTTGAAAGCCCAGAAAAAGGCAGGATGCTGTTACAGTTGACCAGGAGAGAGATGACGGAGCCTGAAATAAAGTCAAGCCAGAGGGGACACAGAAAAGCAGACCAATTTAAGATGGATTGTAAGCAGTGAAAATATCAAAACTTGGTTTTTTGGCATCAGAGAGGAGATTGTATGCCCCAGAAAGGTGAATGGAAGGACTGGGAAAAGGAGGTGGGGATGGAACAAGATCAGTGATGCAGGAAAGGAACTAATTAGCAGAAAAGAAAAATGAACCTGTTCTTGGTCAGTTCCCTCACGCAATTCTTACTTTATACAGCTTCTGTCTTTTCTACACTTTTGACTTTACTGATTCTCTAAAAAGTACTATGATTTTAACAGTGTATTCCATGAGAGTAGCACATAGTTTAATCAGGAGAGGAGCCATTACTGAGTGCCTATAAAAATGCCAGGTACCATGTTGGATTTTGTTTTCTTGCTTTTCATTTGATCTCAACAACCATTATGAAAGAATTGTAGTACTTTTTATTATAAATGTGATAACAGAAAATCAGAAAGGTAAGGTAACATGCTCAAGGTAGTAATTAAGCTGACATTGAAGATAGGTCTTCATGATGGTATTTTTTGAATCACTTTATCCTGTTGCCTTGTGAGTCCATGAGTCGTGTCTCCATTCAATTCAATTTAATTTAATTTAATTCAATTCAGTCAATTCACTCTTAAACTCAAATAGAGTCTGATGAATACCTGGGATATATTAGATACTCTCCTTTATACTAGTAATATAGAGAACAAAGACCTAGGCCCTGCCTTTAAGAAACTCTCAATTGTGAAGTTGCCTTCCAAAAATTTGAAAGCCAGAAGACCACTCCTAGGAAAGAATCACAGAAGATTTAAAAAAAAAAAATAGTAGAGAAGCATGATCTTCTGAGCAAAAGTGGACAGAGTTTCCAGGAGAGACACCCAGAAACACTTACTGGGCCACTATAGGGCTCATGCCCTCAAGCGAAGGCAGTGCTAACATTGGCAGTGGTTGTCTAGGGTATTGAAAGAACATGGACATTGAAATATAGGCAATCTGGGTTTGAAATTTATCTTAGCTAATTATTAACAGTGTGACTTTGGACCAATCATTTAGTTTTATGCATGAAATGGGCATAACATTGTGAGAATTAGACATGGCTTATGCAAATAAAAACCCAACAGTGTGCCTAGCTTATGATAAGTAGTAAATTTTAGCTATTACTATATTAAATATATTAATTTTTATTTTTTCTGGTTACATAATAATTTACATATGTGTGGAGTACATGTGATTTTTCTTTTTGAGACCAAGCCTTGCTCTTGTCACCCAGGCTGGAAGGCAATGGCACTATCGTGGCTCATTGCAACCTCTGCCTCCCAGATTCAAGAGATTCTCCTAGGCCGGGCGCGGTGGCTCAAGCCTGTAATCCCAGCACTTTGGGAGGCCGAGGCGGGTGGATCACGAAGTCAAGAGATCGAGACCATCCTGGTCATCATGGTGAAACCCCGTCTCTACTAAAAATACAAAAAATTAGCTGGGCATGGTGGCACGTGCCTGTAATCCCAGCTACTCAGGAGGTTGAGGCAGGAGAATTGCCTGAACCCAGGAGGCGGAGGTTGCGGTGAGCCGAGATCGCGCCATTGCACTCCAGCCTGGGTAACAAGAGTGAAACTCCATCTCAAAAAAAAAAAAAGAGATTCTCCTGCTTCAGCCTCCCAAGTAGCTGGGATTATAGGTGATCGCCACTATGCCCAGCTAATTTTTATAAGTTTTTAGAGGAGTTTCATCATGTTGGCCAGGCTGGTCTCGAACTTCTGACCCCAGGTGATACACTCACAATGAGCTTACTGCCCCCAACAACGTGATATTTTAGTACGTGCATACAATGTGTAATCATCAAATCAGGGTAATTGGTATATTTATCACCTCAAGTATTTATCATTTTGTGGGTTGGGAACATTACAAAACCACTCTTCTAGATATTTGAAATATACAATAAATTACTGTTAACTACAGTTGCCCTACTTTGCTACTGAACACTAGAACTTATTCCTACTAACTGTACTTTTGTACCCATTATTTAACCTTTCTTCATCCCTCATTTCCCACTAACCCTTCTAGCTTCTAATAACCATTGTTTTACCCTCCATCTCCATGAGATCAATATATTTAGCTCTCACATATGAGCAAGAACATTCAATATTTGTCTTTTGTGCCTGGTTTGTTTCAATAGACATAAAGGTCTCCAGCTCCATCTGTGTTGCTGACAATGACAGGATTTCATTCTTTTTTTATTGCTAAATAACATTTCATTGTGTATATGTACCACATATTTTTTATCCATTGATCTGTTGATGGACACTTTGTTTGATTCCATATGTTGGCTATTATGAATAGTGGCTACAACAAACATGGGAAAACAGATACCTCTTTGATATACTGATTTCCTTTCTTTTGAATAAATACCCATCAATGGGATTGCTGGATCACATGGTAATTCTATTTTTAGGTTTTTAAGAATCATCCATAGTGATTTTCATAGTGACTCTAGTACTTTATCTTCCCCTAGGAGTATATGAGCATTCCTCTTTCTCTGTTTCCTCTCAAGCATCCATTATTTTTTGTATTTCTGGCAATAGCCATTCTATATTGGGTGATGATATTTTATTGTGGTTGGTTTTTCTTTGCATTTCTCTGATAATTAGTAACACTGAGCATTTTTCATATACCTGCTGGCCATTTCTATGTCTTCTTTTGAGAACTGTCTATTCAGATCTTCTGACCATATTTTAATCAAATTATTTGTTTTCTGCTATTGAGTTGAGTTCTTTAACCATTCTGGTTATGAATCCCTTGTTAGTTAAATAGTTTGCAAATATTTTCTGACATTCTTTAGATTGTCTCTTCACTTTGTTAATTACTTCCTTTGCTGTGCAGAAACTTTTTAGCCTCATGTGATTTTATTTTTCCATTTTTGCTATGCTTTTGAGGTCTTATTCAAGAAATCTTAGCCCAGTCCAATGCGCTGGGGAATTTCTCCAAAGTTTTCCTCTAGTTTCACAGTTTCAGGTTTTAATTTAAGTATTGAATCGATTTTGATTTGATTTTATATGGTAAGAGATAGAGATCTAGTTTCACTTTTCTGCATAAGAATATCTAGTTTTTCCAGCACCATTTATTGAGGAGATAGTTTCTTCCCTAATGTATGTTCTTGACTCTTTTGTCAAAAATGAGTTCACTGTAAATGCATGGATTTATTTCTTAGGTCTCTATTCTGTTCCATTGGTCTATATATTTAGCATTTTTAGATACCAGTCACCCTACTTCTGAATGGAAAATGAGACAACCTATCCATACTGAGAATTTCAACTTATCAGAGATATAGGGCCCAGCAGAAGTTAACAGACATAGGAGAAGTCAGAAATTGTTACCCCAAATTTAAAAGACCTTAAAGATCAGATGCAAAATTTTGATCAGATAGGTAGTACTTCTTCCACTAATTTATTTAATTGGTTAAATCTTGACTCTAGGGAATCTGTTTTGGGGTACTTTTCAAACTTTTGGTATTATCCTCGTTAGTCATACTGATAGTATCTCTTGTCTGTCATATTCTCTCAAGAGTATTTAATGCCTGTCATCAGCTACTGATTCACAAGATGCTCTCCATGAGGACTGAACAACAAAAGTGACATAAACTCAAATCATCATTTAAAAAATCTATGATTGATAAAATCCTGCTTTGCCATCCTCGGATGGCCAAAGAAAGACAAACGACATGTGTTAACGAAGAGTAACATTAAATAGTTGACCACACTCACAGTTCAAGTGAGAAGACGACCAGAAGGGGGGACTTGTTAAAATAAAACGGCTTAAGAATCCTCTGAGCAGAGAAAGTTAATTAAGCCATGGAAGCAGCTTGGCCCTTGCTTAATTAGAAAACATAAGTGAAAGTTAATTTAGGCTATTTCTTGTAAATGGCTATATTAAACACACACACACACACACACACACACACACACACACACACCCCAAAGTTAAGCTCAACCAATCAGAAGCTGCCAATGAACTTACATAACTAGAAACTTTCCATCAGGATAGACCAAATGTATTCACCTTCTAAATACCTTCCCCTTGAGTGTCCTTGGCAGATCTCAAAACCACCTTCAGTTTGGTGCTTTCCAACGCATGAATGACTGTTTCTTTAAATAAACTCACTAAAATTTTATTTTTCTTGAGTTTACCTTTTAACATGTGAAAGAGTTAGAGATGAAACCCATTGCCTTTTGAATACACAGAACACAGTAATGATCCATTTTCTTTTGAGGTATGTTTGTGATTTCAGTTTTGTTCTTCTAACAACAATAGGACTATCCTGATTCCTGGGGCATGCCTTTGAACCCCCTCAGTAACAATGTATGGTTTTGTATTCAGAGGACAGGGATAGTCCCTGTGTGGTGTCCAACATCCCTAGTTAGAACCCTCCCTTCATTAGAATTTGGGCCTGAAATTTTCTTCTCAATTCATTGGCCCAGACATGAGCAACATTTTCACTGACTGGTAAGACAGGCTTATTCAAAACCAGGGCTGGAACTCAGCCAATCTAACAGCACAGAAGTGCTGCTGCTCATCACAGCACAACCTCCTTTGGTCAAAGATCTGTGGAGAATGAATGACAGTCAGATTTCTAAGCTGCTGCTGTACAGTTGAACTGAAGAAGGCAAAGGCAGGGATAGAAAAAACAGAAATGCTGCAAGTTTCTCAGCTGCTCAGCTTTCAACCACCTGGCATTTGTTGGGGAACCATGGAGCAGTCTGGGCAGTTTCGCATTCAGTGATCAGAAGTGACTTGGTATTTTACAACAAAATATCTGGACAGTTGACAAATCTAAAAGTTCTGGAGATTAAAGAGCCATCTTTATACATGCAAAGTGTTGTACATTGGTATCTTCTTCTATTCTTATTTGGAGAGCAAGAAAGACCAGAAACAGCATCCTCAAATACTGAGGGTGGTAGGGCTTTGAAAATTGGCTCTCAGAGAACTTTCCTCATGTGTGAGATCTGCCTAACAAATAAAAAAACTAAAGCCACTAGATGAAACAATACATGGTCAGAACTGCATCATGTTACATCATGCATGATTTTTTGTTAAACAATTTTGTAAGGAAACAAAGGTTTCCAACAAGGGTTGTATCTAATTTTCAGAAAATGTATCTATATCTTATTAAAGAAGGATAGCAGGCTTCTGGTTCAAAACATAAACAGTAGCATATATCAAAGAACAGATAAAGATATCAAGATTATAGTCTCCATCTAACTTTAAAATTTTATCTAGACATATTTAAATGCTAGTCTTCAGATTTATATTGCATGTGAAATTTCTTCAGTCATCTTGAGGGGCTGTTATACACCTTCCAATCTTCCTGTAATTAAGGCAGTAGTTTTGTTGTCATCTTGTCACAACTCATGAGAAAAACTGTGAAAACTCAAGAGCATATGCAGTAGTAAGTCAGTATTAGACAGCTATATGTTATTTTGCTTTGCAATCCGAGGCATTTCATTGCACCTGTGAATAGTGAGCTCTTTCATCCCTATTAACTACTACCCCACTTCCATCCTCACAAAAGTCTAAAGATTATTTTTGACATTTTCTTAAAGTTTTTAATAGCCATCTTGTTTCACTTGCTTCCGGAATATTTTGAGGACTCAGATATTGGTGAAGAGCAATAAATCGAGGTTTGTTTTTTTTTAATTGTACTTTAGGCTCTGGGGTACATGTATAGATCATGCAGGATTGTTGCATAGGTACATACATGGCAATGTGGTTTGCTGCCTCCAACCCTCCGTCACCTATATCTGGCATTTCTCACCATGTTATCCCTCCCCAACCTTCCCACACCCCACTGTCCCTCCCCAAGCACCCCACAACAGACCCCAGTGTGTGGTGCTCCCTTCCCTGTGTCCATGTGTTCTCATTATTCAACACTCATCTATGAGTGAGAATGTGAGGTATTTGATTATCAGTTCTTGTGTCAATTTGCTGAGAATGATGGTTTCCAGATTCATCCATGTCCCTACAAAGGACAGGAACTCATTGTTTTTTGTGGCTGCATAGTTTTCCATGGTGTATGTGTGCCACATTTTCCTTGTCCAGTCTATCATCGATTGTCATTTGGGTTGGCTCTAAGTCTTTGCTACTGTAAACAGTGCTGCAATGAACATATGTGTGCATGCGTCTTTATAATAGAACAATTTATAATCCTTTGGGTATATACCCATTAATGGGATTGCTGGGTCAAATGGAATTTCTATTTATAGGTCCTTGAGAAATCACCACACTGTCTTCCACAATGGTTGAACTAATTTACATTCCCAACAGTGTAAAAAGTGTTCCTATCTTTCCACATTCTTTCCAGCATCTGTTGTCTCCAGATTTTTCTCAATGTGGTTTTGATTTGCATTTCTGTAATGACCAGTGATGATGAGCATTTTTTCTTTGCTTGTTGGCCTCATATATGTCTTCTTTTGAAAAGTGTCTGTTCATATCCTTCATCCACTTTTGAATGTTTTTTTTTTCTTGTAAATGTGTTTTAGTTCTTTGTAGATTCTGGATATTAGCCCTTTGTCAGATGGATAGATTGCAAAAATTTCTTCCCATTCTGTTGGTTGCCAGTTCCCTCTAATGATTGTTTCTTTTGATGTGCAGAAACTCTGGACTTTAATTAGATCCCATTTGTCTATTTTGGCTTTTGTTGCCAATGCTTTTGGTGTTTTAGTCATGAAGTCCTTGCCTATGTCTATGTCCTTAAATGGTTCTGCCTATTGAGTTTGTATTTAGAATTCACTAAAATTAAGACTTTATCCTCTATAAATTGTATGGAGTTTTAAATAATATATTTATTGTAAAATTAAGTTAGAGCTATTTAGATGAATTTGCAAATATTCCATAATATAGCAATCATGCACTTGTAATTATTTTTTAATATTTTATAATATATTGGTAAAAGCAAAATCTGTAACCTAAAGAATGATGATGTTTAATATGAAACAATAAATGGCAAGCCTGTATCTTGATTATTTGATGGGCCTAGACAGAACCATCTACATAGTAGAAGGTTTTTGCTTGGTTCGTGTTATTTCCAAATATTCAGAACATGTTATAAGTTTCTAGAGATTAAATAATGACCAATAAGCTATTGCTAAATCAGAAGATCTATCTAGAAGAGCCCCAAGGATTAAAATTTACATCGTTTTATTATAACTTGGAGCACAGATCTGTTATCAACATCACAGTGCACATGGCTGGAGAACAGATTCATAATTGGAGATGTTGGTAGGCAGAGAGTGACATTACATTTCCAAATATAAGAAACCTGACAATGACTTCACAAATATAAAATTAGTCATGATCAACAAGAGCACTATGGCTTAAAAAGACCTGAGAACTAACCAGGAGTCAGTAATGCCCACAGTTAATTGATTATTGTTCTTGAAGATGTATAAATAAGAACATAACATTAAAGACTCTGCAAAGTGACTTCCTATATTCACAGTGCTTGTGTGCACTGTGATGTTGATAACAGATTTGCATTCCAAGTTATAATAAAGCCAAATAAATTTTAAATCCTTGGGACTCTCCTTGACAGATCTTCTTTTGACTAAGCCCTCAGAACCTATCATTTTGTCTACTTTTTAACTGTATATTTTAATCAATTGATAAAGGCATAGAGGAGAAAAATTGAAATAATGAAGATGCTAGAAAATGGATGGTAATAAGATAATGCAAAATTCCCGGGGTTATTTAGTCTGTATAAGAAAAGGAGTATGGTAATTTTGACTACATGTAGTGATATGAAATTTTTGGGAGAGTGGAAATTAAGTGTCATCAGTACCAAATCTGGAATATAATATAATGGTTTAAAAATAATTGGTAATTATTTTATTAGGAAAATCTTGATAGATACCCCGAGACCTTTGATTAAGTTAAGGGGAAAAAAGGAGACAATACAGTTATTGTTCTGACAATGAATGCAAACTTCTTAAGATGGGTAGGTGAAGTTCTTGGAAGAAATGGGAGATTGGATGAACTTTAAATCATTTCTAGACCTTTTATCTTTGTGACAACTGTAGCCAAATTCTAACTTACTCATTACAATTCAGCTTCTTGAGATCTATAAGCCCAAGTGCCCTTAACAATTAAAAAGAAATTCTAGAATGCTTTGAGAATTGGCTGTGGGAGGCACCTGGTTCACTCCAAGTGTAATTATCTTCCTGTTTCTTTTACCTCCTGCCATTTTCTATTCCTGACTTCCGTTTTATATAATGCTTATATCACTTAACTTCTGTGCTTTCTCAGGTTCAGAATAGTCCATGGGAACCTAACAAGCATTATATCATAAAGAATAATGCTTTCTTCTTTTTATCCTCTATTTAAAGAAAAATACATGATTTCCAAGTGAAGAAAGAATTTCTTCCTCATGCCTGTCACTTGTTCATTTCTTACTATTATTTCTGCCTTCGGGGTTTTCTGTGGAGTATCTTTGATGTGATTTCTCCTAAAGCCTGAAAAAAAATCAATTTTTGCCTAAAATATTTTTTTCTTTAACATTTATACCTGACTATAAATGTGACACACTCTTTTTGGCCTTCAGTGATAGAGTAGCTGAGATCAGCACACATGAAGCTGAGATTCTTGAGTATACTGAGATTAAAATGTTCTAGAGAGAATTTTAATCTTAAATGAGGCAGAGTTTTTTGCATTTTGAGCTTAGAGTTGATGAAAATGCATATTAATAATTATTGTAATGTAAACCATTGCTACTTTCATCAATAGTTTTTTTTTTTTTTTTTTTTTTTTTTTTCTGCTATCACATACGGCGCCTTCAAAGAATTTTAAGCCTTTTATTTAAGGTTTATTTTCCCCTGTTGAATACTCTCCATCTTTTGAAGAAGTCATGCTTCCTATACAATCTCATATATTTTACCATCCAGGAACTCATTATAATATTTAGAATGGCCTAAAGATTTGGGAATACATCTACTTTTGCTTAGGAGAAAGTTGGAAATATCCCCTTGGAATTATTTATTTTTACTTTCTTGACAACAAAGTTTAGTTGAAATAAAATATAGGTTTAAAATAAATTTATTTTAAAAGGCCATATTATCTTCTGAGGCTGTAATTTCTTCATTCAGTTTTATTTCAGATTTTCTTAGCCTCTGGTTTTGGCTATTAGATATTTTTATCATCGTCTCCTTCCAACTCAAAAACATACTCATTTCTATTCCATACACAGTCAGTATTCACTGTGTTTAAAAATAAATGGTCAACTTCATGTTTTCAAATTCTGCTTTTGTTACATATTTTAGTGAAATATTTCTAAAGATGAAAAAAACTGTAAAGGTCAAACTATTGAACCATTTACTGCCTTGCTAGGCTTCCCACTTCAAAGGTTTTTCTATTTAATGCTAAGATAAAATTACTTCTTGATTTTTACCCCAAAAATGTTTTTCTTTAGTCCATACAAGAAATGTAATTTAAAATTGTAATTTATATAACACTAAAAAGAAAACTGTCATCAGATTTACTTATTAGCTTGCTTTTATTTGGATTTAGCTTTCAAGATGTAAGAAATATTTTCCGCCTTCCTCCAACATGAATATTTGTGAATTGGCTGCCACCAAGTAGTGGGTTGTATTATAATGTGCCATATTCATACCTTTAAGGCGTCTTTGATCATTAAGAGTCACTATCCTTAATTTTTGTAAGGGGCTTTAATTATTGGTGCTTATTTCGTATTTTGATTAATTTTGGTTTTTAATTTTCACTACCTGTCATGCTATGTTTTGTCATGATACTTCAGTTGGGTGCCATTTTAATTATTATTCTCGGGATTCATTTTGTAATTTATTATTACCTCAGTCCTTTTAGCTGCTTTCAAAAAGGCTGATATCAACTTTCAAGGGTAAAGTGTGAAGAACAGATTACTTTCACACATTGATAACTTTGAAGATTTACAAACAAATTTAAAAATATAATTCCCATTAATGTGTTTAATACAATTTGCTAAGATTTCAGTATTATAATCCTTAAAATTTGCATTAGTGAAGTATCAAGAAAACATATGGTGTATATCAATAGGTACTAATAATATCTACAACTAATTTCAACTCATGTTAAGCATTTTAAGTGAGAATAATGTTTTAAAAATCACCAAAGTTTTTTTGTTTTTGTTTTTGTTTTGTATATCAAAGTATTATTTGTTCTTGAAATGATATTGACTCTTGGTTTGGAGTGAAAAAATTGTTCATATTTTTTCTTTTTGTAAGTGTTTATATATGGAATTATTGTGGCATAGTAAAAATAGTATTTTAAAATTAAGAGAATTGGATTCAGATCTCTGGCCATTATTATTACCACGTAACCAACCTTGGGAAAGTTATTTAAATTGCATGTGTTTCAGTTTAAATATCTGTAAAATGAAGATAACTAGCAAGATTGAGTCTTCTTTAGGAAAAAGAATATGAATTTAAGGCATAAACAAAAGCAACTTAAATGTACAGTCAAATTATTTTTATACTACTGACATTAATCATAAATTTATATATATTTATATATTGTATAAATAGACTGTCCTCAACTTGTCATGGTTCAACTTATAATTTTTAAACTTTATGATGATATGAAAATGTTATACGTTAAGTAGAAACTGTACTTCCAGTACCCATATAATCTTTCTGGTTTTCACTTTCAGTACAGTATTTCATAAATTGCATGAGATAGTCTATGTCAAGAAAGAGATGAAATGATACAGGACAGGGAACAGAGAAAGAGGATCCCTCAAACTGGAGAAACCACTGCCATCCCAGGATAAAGTTGTGCTTTCCTAAGGAGCAATATCAAAGGTTTAACAGTATAGGAGGGAAATATATCAGATGGATACTGATCTGCACTTATATGCAACTTTCTGGTAAAACCAAAAGGAATCTGAAATTCTCAAGGAGAATCGCTTGAACAAAGATGGATCATGTTGTTTTAAAATTAGAATGAAATGATGACGATAGGCTGAAATATCAAGTTGTGCTAACCAAAGTTCAGACCGTAATGTTACTTATGTATGCAAGTCCAGAAGAATTCTACTTGTAGAGTATTTTATTTTAATATTTTCTAGATTCTTTCCTGTTGGTCTTATTTTTTCCCCCTCTGTATTTCAGAGGTCCATTTCTCACCATACAGAGCATAAAGGGAGAATATATAGCAAGGGACAGTGGTAAATGGCATCATCAACTATAAATGTTTTGAAAATATTGAAACTTGTGAGTATTTGAACTAAACTCTCCGGGACACTTGGCAAAGAGAGCAAAAAAAAATATATATATATATATACTGTGTTTACTCTGTTTCACAACCAAGAGCCACTTGTTTTATATTGGACAGCTATTTATTAGATTAAAGTCATAGGTTACAAATTAGACAACGTAAGAAACTGGGGATGATAGTCCATTGGCCATCAATACTTTAACCCTTCAGAAGAAAGAAGAAATAAATGCATGGCTGTTGATTGTGAATCAATAATGTTGTCTTCATTTGCAAAGACAGCACATTAGAACATGTTGATTTAAAGTTCCTTATTCCTGTTGAATAAACACACAGGTTGCTAATCATCAGCTACTAAATATATTTTCCAAAGGTGAACAAAAGAAGTGGGTAATTTGATGCTTCTTAATTAAGCTAACAACTCAGTAGTTTTTATACTTTTACAAGCATTTGTTTATGAAAGCTAAATGAGTATGGATTTCTGATGGAAAGATTCCCACCCCCCATCAGCTGTGAGTGATTCTGGCTAGTAAATTATATGCTGTCCTCTGCATTGCCTTGCAAATGACCTCAACCCTGACCTTGACACAGCAGTATTTCTAAGAGAGAATAATAATTTATTCTCCATGTTAGATGATCTAAGTCCATGGTTCTCAGCAATAATTCTGTACTATTTACCAAGAAACTAGTTCTATATATTTAGATAAGTGATGGGTGGAGGAGAGAGACAGATGGACACACAAAGACAGAGAGAGAGAGAGAGAGGAGAGAATAGAGAGAATGACAGACATTTATTCAGATCGATTTAAAGAATAGAATAATGGAGGTGGATATGTGGGTGGATATGTGGCGAGGAGATCGGGAGGTTGGACAGGTGGTAGAACGGGATAAATAGGAACCTGAGTGGATGGCTAGGTACTGCGGTTTCATAGATATGAACATTTTCTAATGTCATATACTTCAGTTTAGTGTTACTAAACCCCCTATCAGGCTTCAAAACCTATTTTCCATATACAAGGATATGTGAAACATACACACACTCATATACACAGTCACACATTTTTGTAGATTACATAAGATTTTAATAATGATTTATATTCATCAAATTTCTAGACCTAGAAATAACATACCTGCAATGAGACTTCCAAAATTATTATACTGACCATTAAACTTGTCCATATATCACAGCTTATATTAGCCCATTTTAAAGCTTTGTTTATGTGTATGCACGCCCCTACATTAATGTTTTGTATTCTGAAAATTTCACCCACACAGCGCCAGTCACTTAATTGCACTAATTATTACTCACGCATTAGCACCTATTAGTCAGCATGGGTTTCTTTCTTTTTTTTTTTTTTTTTCTTCAAATGTTTTAGCCAGCATTCAGATTTCACTTACTTGGCAGAAACAACTTGTTATAGTGGTTTTCAAATTCTGGCAGGAAGTCTAAGAGGCAACCATTTTTGCTGTCCTAATTTCCTATACCAGTCATCATTATAGACCTGGAGAGACAATCTTTTAAGCTCATTGCAACTTTATGAGGGGAAATGTTGACGTGAACTTCAGTGGGTCCAAATCAGGGTTCAGTTATGCTGTGATTGGTATGCCATTATTAGTAGAAATGTCATTTTTTTTTTACCATTATAGATTTTTTAAGTCAGCATTACTTCATAGAAATTTTAGAAGAGAAACATTTAAATATATGCAGTGGCATGAGCTGCCTAAATTAAATCCCAAAATATAACATATATTAATATAGAATATTAAAAGCAGTTTATAATAAGAGGTTGAGAATATTCCTAAGAATTTGAATACATACAGTAATATTAAGTTAAAGTTAATTTTAAATATTACTTGTAGCCTTCTGGGGATACTAATTTAAGAGCTGGCATTGATTGAGAGGCTAGTCTGTTAATTACTATTTATTGAAAAGTACTGAATTATATTTTTTTCTAAATCCCTCTACGCTTAAAAATATTTCTTTTTGTGGATTAAAAAACAATTTTATGAAGTAAATTTCTAAAAGGTAACCACCAGATTTGTGGACAACAAAAGCATCAAAACACATCATTATATTGTCCCATATACCCAGCTTCATTGACATTGAGTATTAGAGAACCTCAGAGTTAGAGGAGACCTTCAGGAAAAGTCAATAGAGAAGGGAGGTCAAAGATTCATGAGGAGAGAAAAACATTTTGTGATGCTTAGATGAAAGTCAAAATCCACCCGATAGTCTTTACTTACTGGTCAACCTGACCTTGGGTTGGATCCTTAGGTGAGCTTACTTACTCCCCTTAAAATAAAATCTTAAATTTGGCTTTTCAAAATACTCCACATTCTAGAGCTTCTGTTCTAAGGCAGTTAGTGCTGTAATATTCTAAGGCATTAAGATTTAAAGCTCTGGGCTCCTCTGGAAGTTGGAGATAATTATGTGGAACAAAGGCTTTAAGGAACACAGACAGTGACTGCATAGGATCATGAACACAATGCAGGCGAAGTACAACTAAAAGATTAGGGGGTGACATCAATGATAGACTGGATAAAGAAAATATGGTGCATATACACCACAGAATACTATGCAGCCATAAAAAAGGATGAGTTCATGTCCTTTTCAGGGACATGGTTGAAGCAGGAAACCATCATTCTCAGCAAAATAGCACAAGAACAGAAAACCAATCATGGCACGTTCTCACTCATAAGTGGGAGTTGAACAATGAGAACACATGGACAAAGGGAAGGGAGCATCATACACTGGGGCCTGTCTAGGGTTGGGGAAGTAGGGGAGGGAGAGCATTAGGAAAAATACCTAAGGTAGATGATGGGTTGATGGGTGCAGCAAACCACCATGGCACGTGTGTACCTATGTAACAAACATGCACATTCTGCACATATACACCAGAACTTAAAGTATAATAATAATAATAATAAGATTAGGGGGTAAAAGTGAAATCAAAGAAGAAAAGATCCAGTCGGTACTTAGAGGAGTAAGAAACCAGTAAATGGGAAATTAAATGAAACAGGTAAACTGGGTGTGTTAGTCAGGGTTTGTCAGAGAAATGGAACAAATAGAATATATTAGGAATTGGTTTGACTATGGATGTTGAGCAGTCCCACTCTCTACTGTCTCTAAGCTGGAGAACTAGGAAAATCAGTGGTGTAATTCGGTCCAAGCCCAAAGGCCTGAAAACCAATGAGTTGTTGGAATAAGTACTAGTTTGAGTCTGAATGCCCCAGAATCAGGAGGGCCAGTAACCACCAGCAGGAGAAGATCAATATCCCATCTCAAACACAGAGAAAGCAATTAACCTTTCTTTTTCCTTTTCGTTTTGTTTGGTCACTCAACAGATTGGATGATCCCCACCCATAGTGGTGACATGGATCTTCTTTACTCAATTTACCTATTCAAATGCTAACCTCTTCAAGAAACACTCTCACAGACACGGCCAGAAACAATGTTTTACCAGCTATCTGGGCACCTCTTAGCCCAGTTAAGTTGACACATAAAATTAGGCATCACACTGGAAATCACCTGGATCTGTAGATAAAAATAAGTTCACTATACAGAGTGGAGTAAGGTCAAGGACTGAGATCCAATTAAGAATTTGGTATGAATGCCAATGGGCTGTTAAAGAGCCCTTTGAAGTGGTAACTTGGGAACTATTCCTGATCATAAAAATATAGATATGTAGAGGAAATGGGGAGGAGTGAGAGGTTATCAGGATCACCTCACAAAGCTCTTTCTGATAACTCACATTTGAATGAGATTCTTCTGGCTTTGTACTTCATGGCACTTGGTTTGTCTTAGGACCTGTGGGAAGGCTCCTTGTTTCCCCTCTCCCCATATCCTCTAAGCTCTTGAGGTCCATCCAGACTATGCATTTATTCTGCAGTTTCTAGTGCATTGTTTTACAAAGTACAAGTCTGGAATAAACAAATGAAATTAATAAAATATAAATGGACCAAATGATAAATTTTTACACATCTCAGGGTTATGTTTTATTTCATGTAGTGCTTGTCAGATCTGTCTGTCTTTGGCTATTTAAATCGGTTGTTTGGGGTCCAGTGAAAATAACGCTGAGGTCACAAGTTCAGTCCTTGTGTGAGTAGCTTGCCAAGCTCTATTTTATGGCCAAAGGGTCCATTGGCCATCTGTCCAGGAAATGCAGTTGAAAATGCATGGCATTGGGCCCCATAGGATTAGAAAAGATATGGAAGATCAGAAGAATCCCATCAGGTCTGATAATAAAACAACTCAGAGTCACTGACTTAAATTAGAAAGTCTCCTCTCAGAGGGTCCTGTTGTTTCCTTGAGGAACTCTATTTTAAAATTACAATGTTCTCCTGTTAGAAGTCCAGAAATGAAATACCCACAGTTAATATTGGGCAGCATAATGGAAAAAGTGGGGGAAATTATTACTGAAAGGCCAATGTTTGAATCTTATGCTTGCCACTTATGGCTAATATAATCCCTTGGAAAAATATTACATCTTTCTGAGCCACAATACTAATACTGTAAAAACTTTATTCATGGGACTGTTGTAAGTATTACTGGAGATAGTATGAACACCACAAATAAATGCTTAGTAAATGTTAGATATTAGTGACAATTTAGAGTTGCAAGTAGGCTGACAGAAAAGGTCTGACTACAAATGAGAATAGCAGGGATCTAAGAATCAGAGTATCATAGCTGTCAAGAATCTCAGTGATAAATCCAATCCTGAATTTCACTGATAAGAAACTAAAGAATCAAAAGTTTAAGTGCCTTGCTTGGTAGTCACAGAGCTGAAACTAGAGCTTCCATCTCCATGTTCAATCTCAGTGCCCCTTCAAGCTTAGCAATAGGAAGCAGTTGGAATCCTAACAGAGAATGTAATATTTAAAATACTTTAGTAAGACTTCTATTAAATGTGAAAAACTTTTAGCAGATCTTGGTTATTTAATTCAAATAATATTTATTAAATGTTTACCAAATGCGTGACACTATCCAAGGTCCTGAAATGTTTGGGACATGTCAAAGGAAATATAAAATAGACCCTGCTCTCATAAAGACAGTTTTCTAGAGAAAGATGACCAAATTTTTTAAAAAAATGAATACAATTTTATGCAGTAAAAGCCCAAGGAAGGGGCTGCACAGTAAAAGAAGTCCTGGAATTTTCCAGAAAGAGATGATACCTGAGCTACATCTTCAGAACAGCTATACTTTGCTATACCCCATTCCTTCTACATTTGTCCTTAGAAATGCCTTCAAAACCTACTTTAAGAAAAATTTACCAGAATTCTACTCATTGATTTATTTATATGTATGGTTGCTTTATGTTCATTTTGTAGTAGAATGTGGAGTAGAATGTGGACCTGATATTCAAACAAAGCAGTCTTAAGTTTAGATAGGTGGCTTTTTGACACATTGAATTGCTTGGTAATAGCAAAAATCCTACCTCTAGAGATTTTGCAAGGTTGACATCTAGATGCCTCAGCTCTACATGTCTGAACAGATTTTCCAATGAAAAGCTGTGGGACCACATTTTTCTTCAGTGTTTATATTATTCTCACTCTTGAAAGGAAAGGGGGAATTTACAACCACTTTTGCTCAGTGTGTATGTCCCACCTTCTCCCAGATTTTATTGTCTTGTGGCCACTTATAATAAGAAACCTTCATTCAGGAAAAACTGCCAGAATGATTGTTCCTTTCCACTTGTTTAAGGGAGCCCATGATTAGATAATATTTTGATTGGCTGAAGAATAACTCTACTCTGTTATGTTAACTTTGGAAAGGATAATGTTAACAAACTTATTGAATATTTCCTCAGCATTATTTTCTGTAGGCTACTTTTTTGTGATCTAATATCATTTGTTAACTAGCTTTGGTTGATTGATATACTTTTTGATCAAAGGAATTACCCTTTCTTCTTTAAACACTACAAAAATTAAAACTGACTAAACTAATTTGATGAACATCCTGAATACTCATGTTATATTCAAGAAACAAGAAAATATATTATATATTAAGGTTATAGTGAATTGATTTGATTTTTAAAAGGGGTAAATTTGTGTTTTTTACATTAAATAAAGCTCCTAACCATGAATACAGGCAATTTCTTGAGTAAAACAAGATAATACTACTAAAAAGATTTCTGTTTGGGTTTTTTTTGAAAGCTCTGGGTGGGGAACGGAGGAATGTTGTTTTTTATATGACCAATAGCCCTGCTTTTAAAAATAGAAATAAATACCTCCCACCCCCACTCAAAAGAAGGGCCACCATCTTCAATTTCTTTAACCAAATTGAGCAGGTATCACAGTTTTGCAGCTTTACATTAGGTTAATGTAAAGGCTGTGTTCATTTCACTTACTGTATAATTAGGATTTGAGTCCAAATCCCAAAGTGCATGTGACAGGGATTTTCTTAAGGCTACTCTGTGTTCTTCTCAAAATGATCTTCTTATTTCTTGTGTTTCTAAAATCAGAAAAGTGAGAATAAACAAACAATAGATGACCTTTATAAGTAAAACATCTGAGCATAGAAAGATTAATCAACCCCCATCAACCAGTCATTAAATCAAATAGGAGCTTTTCTTGTACTTTTAAACCTCTGATTTTCAGTCAGGCAAATTGTGTAAAAAGGCTGGTAATACAGTGATGCCCAATGCTACTGGGCTTTAGAAAGCTGACAGTTCCTGTAAAATAGTCATTAAACAACCTCTAGAAGAGACTCATCAGCAGATGCCCCCAGGTGAAGGAGAGAGAAAGCTGAGAGAATGAAGGAGAATCTAACATCTTAGCATGACTGAATTAAACAGAGCATATTATGCTGATTTTCAGAGTCAGCCTAGTAATTTAATTTTCAGAGCAGTTCCTTTGATTGTAGCAACCATTTTATGAAACATTAATAAAACTTTGTGTGTGTGTGTGTGTGTGTGTGTGTGTAACACACATCTCTTTTTCATTTCATTAAGAAAAATAAGTCAACATATTCAAATTTGCTGACCATTAATTCTGTAAATGCCAAAAAAAGATTATTATTTTTGAAAAAGCAAAGGAACAGAATAACATAGCTCCCACTGTATTATTCCACAGTAAACACAAAACAGGACAAGAAAATAAAGTATATAAAGTTATTACATGTTAGTCTGTGGGATTTTACATTAAGACTCTGAGCTAAATCACTACTATATTATATAATCCAAATATAATTCTGTACTGCCTATGTAATGATGCCCACTGTGCATCCAAATTAGTTGTTGTAGAATATACATTGCCCTGTATACTAAATGTTTATCAAATTTCTATGGCAAACAGATATTTCTGGATCAAGATGCTCACAGGATACTTGTTTTAAATGGTTTTCATTACACATTTTGAATAACAGAAGATTCATAGGTATGAATGTTTTAAAGAAGGAAAGAACCTTTAAATAATTAGCACAGATATGCCTCACTTTACAGAAAACATGTATTCTTGAAATGCACATCATAAAACTATTTTTTCTGCAAGTTAACTTATATTTTCTAATTTATTTCTATCATAAAACTGAAGATTCACTCTCACTGAAGTAATTTTTGGCCCAAAGACAATAATCACATTTAAGAATGAATCAATCCTTTTAAATCAGTGATAAATTTTTTTTTAAATCAGTGGTAAATTTTATATTCAAATCTAGCAATTATCCTTAGCCTGAGTATTTTTGTTCTGATTCTCTCTGCTCTTTTCATTATTCAACCTTTATTATTTTACCCCTACTGTTACATGTCTTATATTCCCCTCTTTAAAACTAGTAAGCATATAAATAAATATGCATATGTAAGACAACAAATCAAAATGATCTTTTGAAGCAACATATACATAAAAATAAGATTTTGTTAGTAAATAGTAAAAGTAAGCTCACAAGGTCAGTCACAGCAAGGGTGTGGGAAATGTCATAGGTACAGCAGCTATGGAGGACATTAGACCCCAGATATCTGCAGATGCTATGGGTGACTCACTGCAGACCTCACTGTGTCACTTGGCCTCTCTATGACTTGGTTTCTTCATCCTTAAAATGATGAGGGCACACTAGAAGGTTCTTAGGGTTTCTTTATAATGATAGCTTCATGACCCTGATAAGGGTGTTCTCTTTATGTTGTCATGGTTAGTACTTTTTATGATTCTTGATGTGCTTATGAGTAATCATGTCTTTGTTAAACTTTTGTCAGTCTTTCCTTATAGCAAGATGGACATCATTAAAAAGACCATAGCCACATGTTATTAAATCCAAGAAGGTCATGTTCCTAATAGTGTACAAGTGTTTAATAGATTATTCTTATATTTCATTTTCATTTTTTTTCATACTGAACGGTTTTTTTCCAGCTCTTCCGTTAAACTCTAAAATACCCATATTATTTCCATCCCAAGTTCACAGTTTGGACCTTGTTTCTAAATTTGACACTCAAAGTAATATCCAGCCAGCAAGAGTGTAACTCAAATTGTCTTGAATATTACTGTTATATATAAAAGTCTGCAAAGAATTGTCAGAATTTGCTTCATCTCATCACACCAAACATATTAATTAACTCTTTAAGTTCTATATTCTTAGAAAATGAATAACCTGTTGGTAAAGTCATAAAGATTCACATTTAAGCCTATACCTTAGGCACTTACTAATCACCAACTGTAAAATACCCATAAGATTAAGCATCACATATTCAGAGAAAAAGGAAATGAAAGTCAGTTGTTTAACAGACTTTCATCTGCAAGAGATTTTATTAAGAGCTTCTTTGCTATGTGCCAAGATATGAATGCCTGAATATAATTCAATTTTATACAAAAAGAAAATTCCATTCAAATCTAAAGATAGAATATTTCTATTTCAAGTTACTTTTCACTAAAATACTGAAAAGAATTGAAAGATAGCCATCCAAAATCCTAAATGTATGAAACAAGTCTTCAAACAGTTGAAAAATAACTTTTGCAAATTTCTGGTACTGTGGTTGCCAGCAGAATAAGCCCAACTCTTCAGCTGGGTTAAATTTAATTCCATGGTGTGTGGTAGGAATACAGTCAACTTATACATCAGAAGCAAACCTGGAGATTGTGTGTGGTCATTTTCTTGTATTTGTTTTAGAAGGGAAGCATAGTGTAGAAGCCCAAATGCCAGTCCTAAGTTACAAGATCTACTGGGCTACACTTTTTTCAACAGTTTAATCTCCATTGTTAGTCCCATGAAGAACAGTCCTGCCTTCTGTATTTTCTTACAGGGCTGCTTTTGATGGAGAACTTCGTGGATGTTTGTGATATTGCTCAGAGCCCACTGGCAGATGAGCATCTCTTGCTGTGGCCTCCATCATTATTTGCCTGTCTTGTCTATTAACGAGCACTATCATCCCATCGTGGGATGACAGCTGCAACACGTACTCAGGCGCAATAAACAGCTAAATGAGGCGCACAGCAATTTCACTTGTCACCAGCGCCCTCGGCACGACTGGCTGCACAGCTTGATGCATAAATTCATGAGGCTGTTGCATATGATGGAGTATGCTTGGCTGAAAGAGGTGACGGATAGCAGGGCAGCTAAAAATGGCCATCACCTTGACTCTGTCAGGACATTTTTTAAAACTACCCCATCAGCTTTCTTGTATTCAATGCCCTATCATAGCATAGAAGACTCTGAGGTACTGATTTGATACTTTTCTTCAAAAAAGGCTTTATCTGGGTTTCTTTAAAAGGAAGCACCATTACTGAGGTGGGTTACATTTATTCACCATTAGCTCTGACGCTGCTAGATTAACTTATGTTTAAGAGTAGAATTTACCACTGCATACAAATATTATAAATCTATTCAAGTCTTAATAATGGGGAAAACAACAGGAGTTTAAAAACATTTCTAAGGCCGGGCGCGGTGGCTCAAGCCTGTAATCCCTGCACTTTGGGAGGCTGAGGCGGGTGGATCACGAGGTCAAGAGATCAAGACCATCCTGGTCAACATGGTGAAACCCCGTCTCTACTAAAAATACAAAAAATTAGCTGGGCATGGTGGCGCATGCCTGTAATCCCAGCGACTCAGGAGGCTGGGGCAGGAGAATTGCCTGAACCCAGGAGGCGGAGGTTGCGGTGAGCTGAGATCGTGCCATTGCACTCCAGCCTGGGTAACAAGAGCAAAACCCCATCAAAAAAAAAACATGAAATTTGACGAATTAGAAAATATGGCATGGAATATCCAAACACAGATTTGAGAAATAGAACTTCTATACAACTCATTAGAAAATTAAATAATATTCTGTGGCACATCTTTATATCAGTGTTGGTAGTGCATTTTCTAATCATTATGCAAAACACAAGCAAGGACTAATACTATATAAAAGTTCCCTCATCAAATAAGTAGTGTATTGGAGACCTTAAAAAGAACCAATGATATAATGCATTCATTTCTCTAAAAATATCTCCTTAAACTCTTATTTACTCAGCTGCCTGAACTCAAGCCAGAACTTCAACTTCCATAGGCGGGGCCCTGAGTGTCCCACTGAAATGGGCTATACATCCTCTATCTATGTTAGTGGAAGTCATCTAAGGAAGACAAATATAAAGGCAACAAAATCAATGAGGCAGTTTCTTGCAAAGCTTTATGCATTAATCTCTATCAAACAGAGATATATATGCACACCAGTGCAAGGGAAGGAAGTCACTTGTTCTCCAATAAAAGAGAAAACCCTTGATAATAAGCAATTAATAAAGTTGTCATGATTAGTTATGCAACTATGAATCAACATGCACAGTAAAAATGACCACTTTCTATAGATATAAAATATCTATGATTCAATCTAGTGAAAACAGTCATTAATATGGGTGGTTATGAATGATTCTTACAGCTACTTTCCCTTCTCTTTTTTTGTAATAAAATAGGAATTACACAGAAACTTTCTAGACCAGAGAGCAAATTTATTAGACATTTCTTTTTTGCTCTTACCTACCTCTTTCCAAACTCATATTTCTCAAATGCACGTGTCCTAAATCCCCTACATTTAGCAAAAGTATTTTAAAAGATAGAAAAAGCTGGAATCTATAGGAGTAAATTGCATTAGTAATATGAATTCAATGTGCCATACCAAATGATGAAAAGAAATGCTCAAATAAACAGGATAAAACTATTTTTTAATTATTTGGAAGTCAGGGGCCTTTTAAGGAGACAATTAGTTGGCAGGATATCTGGTGACAGCCTTATGACACTGCTCCAATATATAATCACCTGGTTAGTCCAGGGACTAGGTGGATCTGATATAATAAAGGTGGCATGGATCATGGTCACTGGTGGGAAGAAGCAGATGGAGAAGAGAAACTTTGAAAAAATGGGGAAGATAAAGATGATTCTCTATCAATAAGACAAGAATTACAGGACACTGTGAACTAACAAGGGTAATAATAAGAACATGTACTTTGTAGCTACGTAACGCCAAGTATTAGAAGGAATAGGAGGTAAAGGAGGGGCTTAACTCTGGTAAAATATGTAAGGGGTGCTAAAAAATGAGTATTTAGGATAAATGATATTTTAATGTAATATATTTGCAATAAACTCTCTGCTTTTAAAAGCTCATGTGATTATCAACTGTGCCATATAACATAACATAATCATGAGAATGACATCTCAGAATAGTCACAGGTTCTTGGGAGTAAGCAAGGACATCTTTGGAGGGCTGCTTTAGAAATGAGGCCTACTACGATGATGAACAAAACATCAAACTTTTAAATGAAGATAGTGTTTAAAAATAGAAATTAATACAAAACATTCATGATTTATTTGTTTCATCATAGCATGAAAATTGCTACAGATTTAGTGTCTTAAAGCAACACTCATTCATTATCTCAAAGTTTGTGTAGGTTAGACATCTGTGATGACATGGCTCGGTCTGCTCAGTATCTTCTAAGGTGCAATCAAGTCATAACTTACAGTTGCCTTCCAAACTCATTCCCGTTAATGGTGAAATCTGTGGTTGTTGGACAGAAGTCCCTATTTCCTTGTTGCCTACTGATCACTCTTATTCTGTGTGGCTGCTCTCTACTCCTTGCCTATGGCTTCCTCCTTCTTCAAAGACAGCCATGGTATATTAAATTCTTCCCACACTTTGAATCTTCCTGACTTCTGCTTTACTCTTCTGTCATCAGCCAGAGAAAGCTCTCTGATTTTAAAAACTAATGTAATTATCAACTGTGCCATATAACATGACACAATCATGAGAGTGACATATCAGAATATTCACAGGTTCTGGGGATAAGCAAGGACATTTTGGGGGGGCTGCTTTAGAAATTCAGCCTTCTACAATGATGAACAAAACATCAAAATTTTAAATAAGATAGAATGTAATCCTTCACTTGCAGGAATGACCCTGACTCACCTGCCTTATCCTTGCCCCAACGATGTTTTTGATTAATTTTTTTTTTTTTTTTTTTTTTGCAAAACCGGATGACTAACCCATGGGTCATAATTTAATAATATGATTTTTAAATACTGCCTTAAAATTTTGTTTACATTACTGGTACCATTTCCTTACATTTTGTATCCTGTGGTGAGTGTCTCAATTACCTATGCTAGTCACATCTGTACCTTCCCATTTGCCGATCTCTACATTCTTGTAAGGTGGTCATGAGCTGTTTCTATCACAAATGGAAATAAGAGAGAAAGTAAGTAATTTTCCCACATTCATAGAAATATTAGAAGATAGAGCTGGGATCCTACCTCAGATCTCCCTGACTGCAGAAAACATGCTATTGTCAATATATCAAGGCACTTATTAAAACACTGCCATGGTTTGAATATGTGTCCCTTCCAATAGTCATGTTGACATTTATTGCCAATATAATGGCATGGAGAGGTGGGGTCTTTAAGTGGTGATTAGGTCATGAATTGCTCCAACCTTATGGATGAGTGTAATACCTTAATGAAGAGTTTTCTGGAGTTAGCACTCTCTCTTGGCTCTTCTGATATTCTGCCATGTGAGGAACATTGCTCTCCTTTCTGGGAAACGCAGCATTTCAATGTGCCATCTTGGGAGTGGAGACTGGGCCTTTGTCAGATACCAAATCTGCCAGAAATTTGATCTGGGACTTTCCAGCCTTCAGAACTGTGAGTCAATAAATTTCTATTCATTATAAATACCTAGTCTGTGGTCTTCTGTTATAGCAGCACAAACAATCTAAGAGAGAGAGGTTGTCAAGTAGAGTCTAATGTTTCCTTGCAGAGACTATGTCTGAAATATGGAATCATGGAAATACCCTGAATTTAGATTCAGAAGGCTTATCCAGTGCTCCCACACTATTGATTTAAGCATTTAATTTTCAGATAGAGATGATGATAAGTCTTGGACAGTTTTGTAAGGAGTAAGTAACTAGATCACAAATTATTTAAAGTCAGGGACATCTTTGATTTTGTGTATAGCTATCACACAATAGTTTTGTGAATGAATTAATGTTGAAGGAATGAATTAAATAAAACAAAATAAAACCCTAATCTCTATGACCTATGACGTGCCAAACAAATCT
This sequence comes from Sapajus apella, assembly GCF_009761245.1. Taxonomy (NCBI): domain Eukaryota; kingdom Metazoa; phylum Chordata; class Mammalia; order Primates; family Cebidae; genus Sapajus; species Sapajus apella. The sequence goes on from NW_022436946.1 coordinate 50,934,808, forward strand.
GATATGCTTTCTACAGAAATACTAGGTATTTCAGTTAGGAAAATTTCTAATTTCTAAGATGTTTCTACAGTTGGTTCATATGATTAATTTTCTCAGCATAGTAATTAGTGGAGACCAAAGGCCTAGACTGTAATATTAAACAAACACAGTAGTCTAAGATCAGCTTTCTATCCTCTCTAATGACACAAAACTAAGCAATGTGGTGACTAGAAATACTTAATGAATACATGTATACTATTTGGGTAATGGCTATGGTAAAAGCCCAGATTTCACCACTATACAATATATCCATATAACAAGACGGCACTTGTACATCTTAAATTTACACAAATTATAAAAAAATAAGCCAACAAAGTTCCCCATGACAAAGTAACTTTATTTATTTATTGGATCTCATAGTCTGTTACACTGTCATCATTGGATAGAAAGCAACCACCAACTATTCAGTTAATTCAGTTGAAAGAAAAAACAAATAAGAAAGAAAGTAAAGGGCTGTGGGAAATAGAAAAAGAAGGAAAGAAGGAAGGAAGGAAGGAAGGAGAGAAGGAAGGAAGGAAGAAAGGAAGGAAGGAAGGAAGAAAGGAAAGAAAGAGAATCTTTTATGGATAACTCAGATAATTAGATAACATGACATTTTAAATATATTACTTATATTCTTTACTAACTTTATAATTTAGACCTTAGAAACATTTGTATTCATTAAATTTCTCCAGAACATTTAAAAATTGATGAAGTATGTTTTCTTGTTTTGAAAAAAAAAAAAAAGGTGACAATTTAACCTAAATGAACATCAGCCAAAACAGTGCAAAATGTTGGAAAAAAATCAGGATCTCTGAGTGCATTTTATACGCAACTCTCTTGGCTAGGTTGGGCTCAGCACTAGTGTGCTGCAGATGGTAGATTGGAACTGTACTTGACTCTTTACGAATTTGGCTGATTTCTGGCTGCCCAGAAACCCTTTTATCCTCTGAGTTGCCTTTAAATTCAAGAGAAAACTCAAATAGTTATTTTTTAGAGCAAAATTATTCCAACGTAATTCACTGCTAATATCTTTGTTATGCCCTTTTCTGTTCATCTGTCTCTGTGTCTATCCACATATTTCAATGTATTTAAAATATGAAAAAATTATATGTCCCTCAAACTTTCATTGACTATATATTTTTAATCCAGGGTATGCAAATAATAGATCCAGGATACTAAGACATCCTAAAACATTTATTTCACACAGACACACACACACACACACACACACACACACACACACACGTGCAATATATTTTTTCATTCTCTAATTTTGTTGCCTCTCTCTTCCTCTACATATTAAAAGCAGTGTATTATGTACAACATTTTTAAGTTCAGGCTATACTTGGGTATTATTTCTAGGTGTGATGGCTTGAGATGGCACTTCTTTTCCTGTTGATCTCCTCTCTAACTTGACTTTTTAGATAAGTCTATTATCCATTCTCTTGAAGATTCTCTTTTGATTATTTCATGTAAGGATAAGCCTTTCTATTTCAGGAGTTATAGAAAAGAGCAGCTCTACCAGAACTTGACCAAGATCCCACTTCAAAGTAACAAAAGGCTAAATAGTTACCCTAGTCTGCTCCAGGGTAAGAAAGTAAAAACTCTTGATTATAGCCTCTTTACTTCGCTTCAACATTATATCTGCGTTACAGATTTAATTATATCATGTCCTTGCCTAAAACAATGCAATGGCTGTTCAGTGTCTTTAGTGTAAGGATATGCTCCTTTCATAGTCTCTGGGACACCTCTGCCCTGGCCCCTGCTCCGGCTCAGCTGCTCTCAAGCCAACCTCTTCACTACTCTCTACCACATCAATGATTTTTTTCCATTTCTACCCATGTGGACTAAATATTTAAATTGATTAACTCAGCTTCACACCTAAAATTCTATGAATTAGATACTAACATGATCTTAATTTTACAAATAAAGACACAGAGGTGCAAAGATGTTACAATAACATGCCAAGAACCTAGAGATAAGAAGTCACTGGGCTAGGATCTTGACTCATAGCACAGATTTTAAATATTCTTTGAACTCTCTAAAAATAAAAAAAATCTATTTTATTGTTGTTTTGTTTGGTCTTACCACTTAGTAAAGCATCTTTGGACAAACAAGAAAAAATAACCACTTTTCATGCAGTTTATGTCAATGTATCAGTCTTTCAAAACATTCTCTAAGATGTCATTTCTCCCCACCTCAATGTAGTTTGGTATGTATTTCAGTGTAAACACTTCCCAATAGTTTACAGGCCAATCCTTCAAATATTTATAATGAATTTGACATCCTATGAACATGTATATTATCAAATTTTTCATTCATTTATATAATAAATTTAAGACTTGATGACCTTGATTCTTTATATAAAGAGCAAATAAAAGGTCTCCTTCTAAAGAGCTATTTTGACCAGAGATAACTCTTCCAACTAGATAGGAAAACAAAACTCAAATTGGTTTATCTCTGCAATATCATAACAGTAAATGACAATTAGTGAGTTATTACAAGGAAGAAAAAGTATTAACGTCTCTCCCCTTCCCAGTGAAAATGACATTGAATGATATTAATGAGTTCTTCACTATTCTCCGGTGGGGAACATTTTTAGTGAAAGGTACTTGGCCTTTGAAACCTGAGTTCAAACTCTTGCTCAACTTATAATAAACTATGTGCCCTTGAGCAAGGTAAACTTTTAAAACCCCAAATTCCTCATATATATAATTGGTGATTACAACTGCCCCAGGTTTCAAAAATCAAATAAAAGTAATATAATACAGAAAATATTTTATATAAAAATCTAAAAGTCATATCTGAAGATTAAATAAAAGTATATAATATAATATAAAAATGTTTTATATAAAAATATAAATTCATATAAAAGTATAGCAATGCTATATTTTTATATGATATATTTATACAATATTGTTTTTCAAAATTTTCAATCTCTGCTCTAAAATTGATAGTTCAAAATATGTTGGTGATAGCCCGTTTTTTTTTTTAAACTTACTTTAGTTCTTAATATTGCTGCCAATAATTCTAGCCATACAAATAAGAAATGAAATGGTGGGATTGAGATGTATAAGTTAAATGAGCATTCTTATCACATTATTGTTTTCTCATGACATAGATTTGTCCTTACATAATGGAATTGACCAACTAGGATCCTAGTTTGTTGAAGACAATGTAAATAAAGTATCTAAAGTTTAATAAAAATAAACTTATGGATACAGATCTAAATTTCATTTGTTACATAAATTTTTCAAATACATGAACACTTGATAACATATGTCAAAACGTCTTGATTTAGGGAGAGTATTTGGTACTTACACAAATGTTTGACACTATTTGACATATACAAAAATATTTAAAAATGAAAAAAATCATTTAAAAATTTTCTTTATATGAATATAAATCTGGAAGCATGGTGCTATAGACTGAATATTTGCGTCCTTCCAAAATTGATATGTTGAAATCCTAACCCCAATTTGATGGTATGAGGAGATGGAACTTTGGGATATAATAGGACATGAGGATGGAACCCTTGTGAATAGGATTAGTGTCCTTATAAAAGGGACACCGTAGAGCTTCCTCAGTCCTTCTGCTATATGAGGACACAGTGAGAAGATGGCAGTCTATACACCAGAAATTGTGCCCTCACCAGACATTTACTTTTCCAGTGCCTTCATCTTGGACTTCTCAGCCTCCAGAACAATGAGAAATAAATTTCTGGTGTTTATAAGCCACCCAGTCTGTGGCAGTTTATTATAGCAGCCCAAAGAGACAAAGACAGAAATGACTATTTGGAAGATGAGTTTAAAGGTTAATAAAAAATGAGTAAATAATTAAAAAATGAGTAAATAATTAAAACTTGAATTATTCCAGCATCTACCACCGTACTTAACACATTTTAAATGATTAGTGAGTGATGCATAACCAATGAATGAGGGAATAAAAGAATATATTTACAATGATATCCCATTCTTTTTTTACATACTTCTTTCCCCTCTCCCCCGGTGACAGGATTTTGTAATTCAGATCTCAGGAGAAAGAACTCTATCAAGCAATACAGTTTATTATTGCTTATGTCACTAGGTACACAACAGAGTCCCTGAAAAAGACAGTCATAGATTCAATCTTAAGCCGTAATTATATATCAAGTGAAAATTCACTCTGCAGCTCTCAGTGGCGTTATACAATGACTTACACATTCTGAAGATCTAAATTAGCATCTATTCTACTTCTCAGGGTCAGTCTTTTTTTGTTTTAATCTAGGAGAGTTGCTGTTCAACTATACTGTAGCAAAGCCACATCTTTTCTATTCATCATCTACCACCTAGGCTCAGACTTGTACAGCCTAATCTATCCTTCACATTTCTGCCAGTTACATTGCCTTGTTAGAAAATTCTGGGTTGTTTCTTTTTACAAATATTTGTATTCTTCAAACTGTGTGTCACAATTTCTCAGTCTTTCCAGTAGTCTCAGAGTCTTTTGGACTGTATTTATCTGTTTCATAGAGAAGTCCTCTGTGTAAGATTTTATTTGACAAAAGCCTTAAAAATGCTTGAAAACTGACTTCTATATGGTCTCAACTCCTGTTAATATCCCAGTCATAGTTTTTCTCCAATAAATAATAATGCACCTGTCCAGATTGGTCTGACACTCAAACTTCCCTGTGGTTCTTGTTTTAGCCACAGCAGGCCACTCATTTTCTTGGCCATGGCTTTCATATTTTCCCCGGGTATCATCCACTGATATTCTTCACTCCTTAAATCTGCACCCAATCCCTTCTTGTTGGATTCCTACTACTCTTTAAGGATCAGTTACAGTACCACCTTTTCTATCTCATCCTTAAAATATTATCCTGGGGATCTCTTGAAATCTCAATTGCTCTTTTTTGAAACTCTGTTATAGCCATTAACATATTTTGCTTGTGTGCTTGAATACATGTCTATTCATTCATGAGACTGCAAGCTCTTTGATGTCAGAAATCACAATTCCAATTTTCATATTTCATGTTTATGTTTAAACCTTACTACATTTACTATACATTTCTTAGATCAACTTTAATTATTGAAATATAGTCTGAATGCTGTTATACTAAATGCTAAGCATTGTATTAAATGTTTTTTAAAAACAAAATTCAAATAAATATGGCCAGAATTGATCTTGTCAATCAAAACTCGTAGGTTTGCTAAAAGGGGTTTTTACTCCTGATTTCAAAGATGTGGAGACTGAAGGACTAGAAGATTAAATTATAGTATTATTTTCACTTTGCAAAATGGGTCTAGAGAAGCAAAGTGGTACACTTATTTTCTCTACTTAACACACTAGGGAGCCCTTGTTTCACCTTAACTTCCTTTTCACTTTTTTGCTAAGGATGTTCTTGATAACCTTTACTTAAACTTAGAATGTTCTGTACCTTTCCTCAGTGTGTGAGCACATTATTTTGTGGTGATATAGTCTATATTTGGATAAGCCATACATATTTAGCTCTTTTTAATCTTACTTCACATCAGCCCTGCCAGCCCCTCAATCATTTTTGTAGCCCCTCTCTGCATTCACTATAGTATGATGACATCCTTCTGGTACTGAGGTTTTTTATAAATGGACACACTTGTCTGACTTGTGATGTGTTATCTCTGCATGTGCTGCCCAAACAGTTTTTATAAACCACTATATCACTCCATGCAATCTCATACTAATTTTACTGTAACTATCACTCCCAGGTTTCATGCAACACTACAATTTTCCAAGTGCGGTAGCTCAATTTCCCTGATTATCTGTGAATATTTCATCCAAGATGCATTACCTTACATTTTCCAAAGTCCAATCTTATTTTGATATTTCTTATTCAAATCTGTAACCTCTCTACATTCATAAACATATTTACAGTATTATCTAGTGCTTGCAAATCAAATTTTGTGATATTTATGAATTTAATATTTGATTAAGCTACCCTTTCTAATTATCAGCCTATAGCAATTAATATATATATATTCATATACTGCTATTTCTTTTATATTTATCTCCTAAAGGAAAATAAATATATATGTTAGTTTTACAACTCAGTCTATTGTCAGATAGTTTAACTTTTGCTTATACACTTTCATGTGGATGACTGACTGACACATCACACATTTCTAAGCCTATTTGGGTTAGATTTCTGCATCATATTTTAAAATTACATATTAAAATATAACATTAAAATATAAATACAACTAGGAAATGCATCTTACCTTGCATATAAATTCCTTTAACTGTTTTCCTGGAGTTTGAAAATTGTTATTCAAACATGTGTTAGACTTACATCACTAATTTGGTTAAAAATGAAATAACTATCCCTTGCATCCCTGTTTACTTATAAATTATCCCTTTAGTCATCTTAGTTGGAAAGACAAAGTCTCAGAATTTTTTCCACACTTCTTTCTAAAAAGTTTCTGCCCATTTAATCCTGCTGAGGAAAGGGGTTCACAGGTGATCCCTTAAGCATGAAATGTCACAATGCTGCTTTGTTCTGTGTATCTGGGGTGAGTAGCCGACACAAAGGCAGCTCGTATGGAGGCCTATAATGTGGCCTGATGCAATAAGTCTCCCCATACATGAATATGGCAATGTAATATATATTGGGACTTTTTAAAATATATATCTTCAAAGGTAATAGAAGCATTGTAATTAAAATTTTAATAGTGGAGGGGTTGAGATATAAAGACTTTGAATGATGTGTTCAACTCCACACAAATCAGTTGAAAGGAGGCTTTTGCAGCCACCGGGGATTCAGTATTGGTAACTGCAGGAAAGCCCAGAGTTAAACAAATACTGAATTTCCAATGACCCCATAAGTTTCCTCTCTCCTTCTACAACTGCCCTTTAAAGTTTGATATGCATAAACAAAAGCATACAGAATGGTATAATGGACATTGGAGATTCAGAAGTGAGGAGGATGAGAGGTAGATGAGGGATGAAAAATCACCTACTGGGTACAATGTACACTATTTGGGTGATATGTATACTAAAAGCCCAGATTTCACTGCTGTATAATTCATGCATGCAACCAAAAACCACTTGTACCCCTAAAGCCCTCCAAATAAATATATAACGTTGAAACTTGGGGCCACCCAAGATTGTAAGTGCCCTTGATTGCTGATGCCTGCAAGATTCACTTACTTCCTAGACCTGAATTTATTTCTAGTTCTCAGAGGGTTTCCCTTGCTATCTTGTAAGGTCATTCCTTTGTTGAGGAGAATCTTACATGTATTTTACTTGGCATTTTTAGATGATTTGTAGTGAGAGATTTTCAGCGTATCCAGTTTTCCATTTTTATAGGAGAAGACTGCAATGGTTGTGTGTATATGTTTCTACCCTTCACCTGGAATATCTTTGATGACTCCTGCATGTGTATGTCATTTAGCAAAACATGCTCAATAGGTAAAGATGGCAATAAATACTTTTAAGTAATTGAACAATGAATTCATTCATTTGACTCATTAGTTGATTAAAATAACATGGATTCACTGAAACCTCTGACGATTAGATGTAAAGCCTGGGAGATACCTTGTAAAGAACAAATGAAGCACAGAAATGGTAGGAAACCTCCGTAATGTTGGCCTATTGTGTTAGTTTGTTCTCACACTGATATAAAGAAATACCCAAGAATGGGTAATTTATAAAGAAAAGAGGTTTAATTGACTCACAGATTCTCATGGCTGAGAAGGCCTCAGGAAACTTACAACTACGGTGGAAGGCACCTCTTCACAGGGGGTCAAAAGAGAGAGAATGAGTGCCCAGAGAAGTTGGAAGCCCCTTATAAAACCATCAGATCTTGTGAGAACTCACTCACTATCACAAGAACAACATGGGGGAAATCATCTCCATGACTCAATTATTTCCATCTGGTTCTGCTCTTGATACGTGGGGATTATTACCATTCAAGTTGAGATCTGGATAGGGACACAGAGCCAAATCATATCACCCACATTGAAGACTCAGCATATCCCAGATCATGGAATCTTTTGCCTATCTGAAGATTATTCTCCAAGAAAAATGCACATAGGTACAGATTTTATTTGGTATATTATTTCATTAGATTAATATCCCTTGAAAGCCCATCTCAAAACCCTAAGGGAAGTAAGGCACAGCCATAATTTCCCCCACAAAAGTTTGAATTAATTTGTAGCTACTGGTATTATAGACCCTGGGTACATGGACATATCTGTTTTCCAGAGTCACTTAAAATCTCTTGGCTTTCACTACAACTTTACTCCCTCACCGAGACTCTAAGTCATGAGCAGGAATGTCTAAGGAATATCTCTGCCTGTGTCATGGACTTGAGCACTAGGTGCCAGGCAGTTGGGAAAAGTATTAATGATACCTTTTTAGCTTCTGTTGTTGGAGACCATACCTCCTCTTTTTAGGGGTGCTCTTCTAAGGGGGAAGGGTATATGATTTTGGGTTGTCAAAACTCCCAAATACTCAAAGCACCTCCATTCCTCAAAAAGAGAAAAGGAAAAACAAAATTCTTACAAAGTTGAAAAAATTAACCACATTTTACTACTACAAGCCAGGGTTAATATATTTCACTATTTTAAAATTTTTTCCCATAATTAAATTTTCTCTTTATTATATTATTACTCTTACATTATTTTCAATTTTACATTCTGCTTCCCTCAGCATCAGTATTACGCAATAAACAACAAGCTACAAACTCTACAACCATAGTTACACTATATATTTATGTAACTATGTTCATTTATATATCTGTATATGCATTTAACTATCAAACAATCTGTCAATTTTTGTGGAACAAAATATACTCTAACATAATAGCATTTATGTCTGGATAGTGTTATTTTAAGTAATTTGGTTTTTAATTGTTATAGACTGTTATAAGGCTTCTTTACAAGAAAAAATGTAGTAAAAGTTTCAAAATATGTCACGTTCTGTATTCTGTATTTTCCATAGTATGGTATTTATAACAAAAATGTTTAGTTGTAGCATAATTTCCGTTGAGTATTTGAAAGCAACAATGTTAGTTATTATCTTTGTATTTACTATAATAAAGATGTATTTTTTCTGTGTCTGGATTTTTTAGAAAATATTTTTCATAGATGCAATTATCAGCTAAAAGTTTGCAAATATTTTGTGGCTCTCAATACACATTGCCAAACTGCTTTCCAAAATCATGTGACCATTGATAATGATATCAATGAAAAATGCAGGATAATAATTTCATGACCTCCTTGTTTCCATTTGGAATATAATTTAAGTTTTTTTGATAACCTAATGTAAAAATGGCAATTGATTTTTGTTTCACTTTGCTCGTCCTTGATTACCTGAGCAAGGCTTCATATCTTCTACAGTTATTCACAAACTTATTGTATTAACTTGCATATTCTATTTTGTGAAGTTTCTGTTCAGCACATACTCGTATTACACATACTTAAGTATAGCATATCATTAAGCACTTCATTTACTTAACAGTCAATTCTGTTTACCAGTAGAGAGTCACGTGTCATATTCATTTGCAATAAGCATGATAAGCATGACAATATTTTCACATATTTTTGAATGAGTTTATTTTTCTTAATATGACTATGTTCCCTTTTCTTCTGAACAAGAAAACCATGTATTAGTCATGGTTCTCTAAAGGAACAGATAGGATAACAGGATATATGTATATATGAAGAAGGTTTCATTAGCAGAACTGACTCACATGATCACAAGGGGAAGACCCACAGTAGGCTGTCTGCAAGCTGAGGAGCAAAGAAGCCAGTCAGAATCCCAAACCTCAAAAGTAGGGAAGCTGACAGTGAAGTTTTTGGTGTGTGGCCGAAGGCCTGAGAGCCCCTGGCAAATCACTGGTATTAAGTCTGAGAGTCCAAAAGCTGAAGAACTTGCAATCTAATGTTCAAGGGCAGGAAGCATTCAACACAGGAGAAAGATGGAGGCCAGAAGACTCAACAAACCTGCTCTTCCATCTTCCCCTGCCTGCTTTATTCTAGTGGCTTTGGCAGCTGATTAGATGGTGCCCACCCAGACTGAGGGTAGGTTTGCATCTCCCAGTCCACTGACTCACATGTTAATCTCCTTTGTCAACACCCTCACAGACACACCCAGGAACAATACTTTGCATACTTCAATCCAATCAAGCTGACACTCAGCATTAACCATCAAAACACACTAAAATCAGAACAAAATTGTCAATGAATACATGATGCAATTTTTTTGCACATTAGTTTTTCCTGTCACAACTCTATCATGTTCTTTCTCCCAGAATCTTTTTTTTTTTCTGATTTTCAAAGAATTTTGTTTCTGTTTGTTTGACTGAAAACAAGTTGGCTTGCCTGATTATGAAGTATCAGGTGAGTCAATAGGGTTGGCTCCTGGAAAATTTACAGCTTCAGATCAATCATCTGCATTAGCGAGGAAGAGAAAAAAACAGTGTCAGTGGGGATTTATGGTGAAGCGTTAATTATGATGGCAAACGGATAGAAGAGAAAGATGCTTGTGACCACAGGGACTTACGCAGATCACAATGAGGAGAATAGAAGAAAAGAAGCCTATGCTTATTTGCCATAACAAGAGCAATTAATGAAGATGAGAAGGGTGAAAAGAATTAGGATTTGACTGAGTGCCTGCTCTATGCATTCAGAGTTGAGTACTTGAGTTGTTGATTCACTCTAAACAAATTATTTCATTATTTTTACTCCCAGGACTTTGGGCAGGGGAGGAAATAAGGAAAACGTAGTGATGAGTTGGAAGAAGCAGTATACAATATTTGAGTATTCTGGTTACAACTGAATAGAAAATATGAAAAAATGAGAAAAACTTTTGCATATTATAGAGATGAGAAACCCAGCATGAAATTTTAAGAAATAATGAAGGCTGCGATATATGAGCATGCCCACTGAAGATGTTAACAGAACACTGAGAAATGCAGGACAGAAAGAGGAAAAAGGAATGAAGATACAGATTGATGAATTATCTACACAGGGAAACGAGGCAAACATATCACAGAAGAGCAGCTCTTTAAGATCATGATCAGAAAAAAATATAAATCTATTTCCCCAAGTGTTACAGGACACATAAAATTGTTGTGAAAAAGAACAGGAATCATCAAAAAGAATTCATATATTCAGGCAACAATATTTATTGAAAGGGCATTTTGTAATATGTGTAATTAGGTATATACATAGAAAGATGAAGAGAGTATATCTCTGCCCTTGTGTAATTTACATTATAGAAGAAACATTTTAAAATTTTGTCTAAAGAAGATTTGGGAAATAAAATTTAAAAAACAGTTTCACCCACGCGTATTTTATAAATATTTTCAAGAAAGTAAAACAAACTTTTTATGTTTTATTTTCCTTGAAACCATGAAACAACAACTAACAGACAAAAACTTACAATTTTGCTTTGTGCTGAAGGTGCATAAAAATCATTGAGTTTTTATAAAAATTGGCATATGGTATTTTTGTTGTAAATATAATAATGTATATGTTAGAAATGTTGGAAATTACTAAAAGATGGAAAAAAGGTGAACAAGGCTATCCATACTCTCATCATTTGAGGGAAATTTTTGAATGCCTTTTCGCTATTTTATTCATGCATATTGTTTTAGGGGGTTTTAAATATTTATTTTCTCATAGATATAGTCATGTGTGCAAAAATATGGTTCCATCTTTTCCCCCATGCACTTTATAATAATAATACTTTATAAATTATTGTATTAACTATTTAATTAGTTAAATAATTCTGTGATGTGTAGCTTGATCCATTTTAACTTTTTTTTTTTTTAGCATTGATATTATCCACTTCTGTGGGGATTTTCATTTTAGAGAGATTATCAAAGCATTCAATCCAAATTTAAAGCTAATACTTTTTTTCACTTATCTAACTGATGCATAATAAACAAACTCAAACTAAAAACAAAACAAACAAAAAAAATCTCCCAAATCTACAGTTTGGACAGTGATTGTCAGAAACGTTAAGATAAATGCAAGATAAATCATCTTTACAGCATCTGTAGGCATCAATTGAGCCTTGGTGGGACTCTATACCTATCATATTGAAAGGCATAAATTAAATTGTACAGAATTTTCCCAAGGTAGTACACATAAGCATGCATTCATGAAAGGTTGACTGCATTCAATATGTGATAAAATTTTAATGCCTTGAATGGGAGCTCTGCATTCAAGGCATTGAACTCTTACACAGGTGGGGATTTGAAACCTCCAAAACTCCTAGAGAGGTAAGGGGGAACTCTATGGCATCACCTTAAATTTTTCTCAGATTGTAATGAAGGATGTTACAGATGATCTTGTATTTGGTATTAGACAAAGGTAATTTTCTTGATTTGAAAACAGTTTGCCAATTAGGGGAGAATGGGAATGAGGGAAAGTTTTCTTTTGGAATCCCTGAAGGTCCTGGATCATTTATATTTCCTCAAATTTTCCTTAAAAGAATGATCAGTTATTTTCTTCGGTTTTCTCTCGTCTCTCCCATTTCAGTCTAGGCAGCTGGAAGAAGTCAGCCACCTTCAAGACTTTTTTTTTTTTTTTCTGAAAATTTCCTCAGATCATAATGTCTTTCTAAAAATTTCTTATTTTTTCACATTAATTCAGACAACAGTTTTGTCACAGTTCCTGCATTTCATATGAAAGGTCCTCTTTCTTCTAGTGTCCAGTAACATTTTCTCCACTTTTCTTGAAGCTCTCACTGACAACTTCCTCTAATCTCTTAAGGCTCCTAACTGTCTTTAGAAGCCCTGGAGTTTTCACTAGTTGTCCTTGAGGTCCCACAACTTAAACTTTCTGGCTGATCCAAAAGTCTTGCCACACATTTTACAACTTTTAATTTGAAAGCACCCAACTTCCAGACACTAAACTATGTTTCAGTTAGCCACTGCTCCATAACATACCACCCACAAACACAATGGTTTCAAACAAAAACAATCATATACTTTGCTCCCAAATGAGCAATTTTGAGCTCAGAAAACAAAGCTCAGCAGGTGTAGATGATCTCTGCTTCATGTTGTGTCAGGTGAGGTAGATTGACTGGGAGTCAGGGCAGGCTGGTGCTGAGAATTCAGCCAGGATATAGACAAGGGTCCTTGTTTCCTGTCTACATGGACTTCTCCGTGAGCAGCTTAGACTTTTTCACAATGTCCTGGCTGTATTATAGGAACAAGCATCCCCAAGAAAATCAGGCGGAAACAGTATTATTTTTTAAAGCTACCCTTAAGAATCACACAGTGTCACTTCTGCTGTAGTCACAAATCCACCCAAATTTAAGGAGTGGGAACATAGACCCATGTCAAAGTCACATTGCAGGAAGAGTATGTGGGATGGCAGATACAGCTGTGCTCTTTTCAGATAATAGTCTGTCATATACTCACCAACATTCTTGAGGAAATCTAAAAATTCACTATTGATGCTATTCAGTTTTCTAGTTGGTAATGTAGCAGTGGCAATTTGTATTTGTTTAAGGGTATGTGGGGTATTATATGTTTGATTTGGGACTTTTTGAGTGGAGATTGAGTAGAGTTGAGGAGAATTTTGTCTTTTTAAAGTATAATCTAAAAGAGATTTTGCTATACAAATGGCTAATAGACTAATGAAAAAATGCTCAACATCCCTAATTATTAGGGAAATGCAAATTATTAATGAAACCACAATGAAATATCACCTCACATCTGTTAAAATGGTTATTATCAAAAAGAGAAAAGATAACAAGTGTTGGCAAGGATGTGGAGGGAAGGAAACGTTTACACACTGTTGGTGGGAATGTACAGCCATCATAGAAAACATGGAGTTTCCTCGAAAGATTAAACAGAACTACTGGATGACTCAGCAATCTTACTACTAGGCATATATCCAGAGGACATGAAATCAGTATGTCAAGGAGATAGCTGCACTCTCATGTTTATTGCAGCATTAATTACAAAAGTCAAGCAATGAAGTCAACCTAAATGTCAATCAATAGATGAATGGATAAGGAAAATGTGATATATATATGAGAGAACACTATTCAACCTTTAAAAAATAAGAAAATCCTGTCATTTTAGACAACATGGATGAACCTGAAAGACATTATGTTAAGTAAAATTGCTGAAAGAAGAGGGACAAATGCCACATAATCTCACTTATATGAGAAGTGTAAAAAAGTTAAATTCTTAGAAACAGAGTAAAATGGTGGTTAACAGCAGCCAAGAGGTAGAGGAATTGGAGAGATGGCCTGAAGACACAAAATTTCAGTTACATAGCAGAAATGAGTTCAAGATACCTATTGTACATCATGCTGCATACAGTTAATAACAATATATTACATGTCTTAAAATTGTTGAAAAGTAGATTTTCTTTTCTCACTACCAAAAGTATAAGTATTTAATGTCAAATAATTTGATTTAGCCATTCCACAATGTATACATATAACAAAATGTCATGTTTAACACCATAAATATATACAATTTTGTCAATTATAAAATAGACTTTGTCAGAACTGTTACTTGCTTGCTTGTTGCTGCAGAGAAGAGTGATTTGGGGTGACGATGTAGAGATAGGAGAATGATTTCTCATGAGTGGGGCAGGTTGAAACTTGCCTACATGTGAAAAAAAGCAGAGCTGAACACAGACACTGAAGAAATAATTCTATAGTAGGCAGGTCATGACTCAAGTTGCTTAGGAGCCTAAGTAATTAAATATGGCTGAAACCTTGATAGAGGGCATTTTTTTCACCTCCGTGTAAAACCTAATGATCCTCAGAAGGGTTCAGGAACATGGAGATCTTCATTTACTCAAACCTTTGACAGAGATACTGGCAATCTTTTGACTGGCACATCAACAGTACCACCTGTGAGGTTTCTCTAGGTGGATTAAAACTTGCAGACCTGAGTCACATACAGTTGTAGCAGAAAAAAATAAAACAGATGCCACCTAGGGATAGTAGTTGACAGAACTTGTGTGTAAACACATGTTAAACATACTGCTCTGGGGATCAAGAAATTTTTCCACGAAAATTCTACCAGGATAATTTGTGAGGAGATTGTACTGACACCTAATCATTAAGACAAAGGGCCTCAAGTCAGTGTAACACAGGCATAAAATTAATGTGACATCATTTTACACTCATGGGCTGGAGTCGTCTGGCTGGACATTGGTTTGCAAAGTTATCAGGTTAAACGCAGTGCCCTGCCTCTTTTCTGAAGAGTTATTACCTAGGAATTGCTGTCTCTTACTCATAGAGTATCTGACATGAAATAGCAAACTGAATACCTCAGTCAAAGTAACAAAGTAATTTTTCTCTGCTCTCTGAGATATTTAAAAGTTAGGCTTCCAGTATTTCCAGTATTCTCTCATATACGGGTCTCTGTTTTGTAAACAGTGGGACAAGTATATTAGTAGAAGAGATAACAGAACACCTGAAATGAGACTACTCCAGGATAAAAGATGTTCACTGTGTCAAGCCTTTGAAGAAAAACATTGCTTTTCAGAAGGTGTTATAAATTTGCTGTGAACAAGACCAGCATGAAGTTTTAAATCACTTCCTATATAAAAGCTCTCAAAAAGCATTCACGAAAGCAAAATAAAGAACACTTGAGAAAATCTGAACTAGCTACCTGAAAACTCTGTTTAAATAAAGTGTCACTAAGAAAGGAAATGCCTTCTCACTGCTCAGCTTCATCAGATGCCAGGTCTAATGATAGAGATTTGTAAATGGGTTCTGCTCTCTTTAACCATTTGTCATCTCTTTCTACCTACTCTGATTTTCCTCATCCTGTCTAGGAGTGTATCTTCTACTCAAATTTCAAGATCGAGCTCAAAGGTCGACTCCACTTGGAAGCTTTCTCTGACTCTTCTGCACGCAGCCTCCCATCATAGGCACTGTCCTTGGCAAAGTGTCCTTCCCTTGGCACTGAGTTGGAGTATTAATACTCTCCATTCTCTTTGTTGGTTTAGTTTTCTGATCTTTGATACCCCATTCCCATCCCTATTTCCTAACCCTAACACAACCCCCAGTGACTAAACCATGAAGCCTTTTGAGGCCAGAAGTGATATCAGTCTTAAGTCCCTGTAATTCATATGCAACCCAATATCTGCAAATCACTGCCTAATCACTCTCCCATGAATGACTCAATGGGCAAGCAAGTAAATGAATGCATACATTAAGGATATAAAGAATCCCTCTACAGTTTCTTTTCTCTTCTGGACATTTTTAAGAAGACAAATGCTGAGCAAAAAGGAATTTTTAGACTCTACACAGATATTATATCATTCTATTACTGAGGAAAGAGATTGAGTTGACAGCTGACACAGAAAAAGCAAAACTATACAAGTATTATGCTTTTGTCTTTTTCTTCAAGGAGAATGACTTACAAACTGGCAAGGGTAAAAATGATGAAGAGGTAAATGTGAGAAGACAGTAGGGAAGTACTGAGATTCTTTAAATGAATCCTCCAAATCTCTAGGCTGGGTGAATTTCATCCTACAAAACTGAAATAGGTTACAGAAGTGACTGCAGAGCCTCAATTGATAACGCTTGACCAAAAAAAAAAAAAAAAAAAAAAAAAAAGCTAGAATACCAGAAATGGGAATGTTTCTCTGATTTTCAAAAAGAAGAAAAAGGGCAGATATGAAAAATACAGGTAAATGGGTATGACCTTGTCACTGATAAAGGTCCAGAAAATCTTGTTTAAAGATTATTTTCTTAGCACTAAGAAAAGGAAGTGATACTCATTACTAGGTGGCAAGGATCCATCTAGTACAAATCACTTAGAAGGCCCTTTTGTTTTCTCTTCTCCTTTTCTTTTTTGAAAAATATGATTCCAACATAAATTAGTAAGAAATTTACAGTGGTCATAAAAATATGAATATTGGAACAATATTTGATCAAATTTCTTAATATTTCCATTATGATAAGATGACTTATGTTTGTGGTAAGATATTTGGACCGAACTGTGTTTAGGTAAGTAGATTTATAACTGGCCAAATGACAATATCCAAAAGAATCACCTGATGTACCACTGCTAGCATGAAGAAATAAGGTCCTGTCCTTAGCCATATCCTATAGTACCATTTTATATTTAGATATATATGTAGAAAGGATAAGATATTGAATCATGATTTTAAAATTCGGTAGGTAAGATCTGTATTATAACATTCAGATTTTGAACATATGTCGACAATTTGGAAAAAAAAACTGCCTAAAAGTGTTTAGGTGAAAAAATGAGTTGAAATAAATGTAAGTTGAATAATGACACTGTTGAAAAGGATGAATCTGCTTTCAATACACATGGAAAAGAGACTAGAACACAGCAGGTGTTATAGGGGAACACGTATTTCCCTTCAGGTGCCTGTGTGGCTACTTCCAGTGGAGTAGCATTACTGGCCCCTGCTTCTCCCTCTCATTCACTTTTGTCCATTGAGGGAGAGGGTGCTGCTAGATTGGTGGATGACAGCCATTAGTATTTTCACTTCCCACCCCAAGTCCATTATTGGATAGGACAATTTGATGAAAAAATTATGATTTCTAAGGATCCCCTCTCTGCTTCTACCTTAGACCAGTTTGAGAGAGAAATCCTGGGTGAGTATATTTTGCCTGCTCTGTGGATGAAAATTTTTCTCTAGACGGTCTCCCCGTGCCTAGACTGGGGTTGGTGAGTGGGTGGTTGGCACACCCTTTTAGCCGGATCTTTAAGCGATGTTTTCTCACATAAGTTTTTGAGTAAAATAGCTCATGTCATGATCTGCTTTCATCTGAATCAATTCATCTCAAAATCGCTTGCAAACTCCAACAGTGGATACCTAATATTATGTTTATTGATTATTAAATGCAAACCTCAGAAGTTAAAAGGACAATATCACTATTTCCTAATGTGTGGTGCTCATAGCAGTGGTTGCTTTATTTTAATTGTTTGCTCTGGTCTTCTTCTCACAGTAAAGGCTTTTCTCAAATGTCTGCCATTGTCAGAGTGGGCAAAAAGAAAGCTAGATGGAACCACTGCATGTGTAAATAGGCATTTTTAAAAATGAGTTTTTGAGCTAAAAATTATTTAAATGGTGAAAAGTTTATTTAGGACTCCAAGATATCCCCTCTCTGAAAGTGCTAACTAGGTCAGTGGTGCTAAGACCAGTGCCACACTAAAATCAGATTCATGGTAAGAAATGTCATGCAGAAAATTATGTGTAGGGGACCAACCTGGATGTCAATATCTTTAGGTCTTTTCTTTTGAACTCACTAGGGTCAAATTCCTTAGAGGAATTTCTTCCAGTTTCCTTCTTGGATGATATAATCATAACTGCTAACATTTTGGGACCTGGGTGAAGAATAAGCCTGAGGATTCAACATTCAGGATGAAAACACTCACTGATAACTTTGATTTGAATGAGGTACTCCTGCCCTTGCCTGTGCTTAGTGCCCCTTGACCCACTGAACTTCAGTTTTATTCTTTCCAGAGAATAAAGTTCCAGACATCTTCCAGTTGGTAAGCAGTATCTTGGGGAAATCTAAATAAACTTGCTTTCTAAATGAACTTTTAACCATTTAAAAAAATGTTTAGCTCTGTGCTAAAATGCTTTCAGAGGTATCACCCAGCTTCTGGGCCTCTGAGAATTTTTCAGTACAATTTAAGTGAGGTTGCTTCTTGGCTTGTCCCACAGCTAATTTAGGATACAGCTTTTCAAGTCTTTTAAATCAGTTACAAGTTTTCTATATATTTATCAGTTGTTGCTACTGCATCTTGCCCAATTTCTTTGTTTCCATGAACTCCTCTCTTCTTGTTCTTTTTTTTATTTTTTTAGACAAGGTCTCACTCCAGTTGCCAGGCTGGTGTGCAATGGTGGGACCTTGACTCACTGCAACCTCTGCCTCCCAGGCTCAGGTGATTCTGCCACCTCAGCCTCCTGTGTAGCTGGGACCACAGGCTTCCAGCTAATTTTTTGGCATTTTTTAAATAGCACATGGTTTTGTCATGTTGCCCAGGCTGGTCTTGAACTCATGGACTCAAGTAGTCCACCCACCTTGACCTCCCAGTGTGCTGAGATTACAGGTGTGAGCCACTGTGCCTGGCCTCTTCCTTGTTCTGTTACTGTGGTCTTACTAGGGCTTTTCTGGAGTGGATTGTGGAGGGAGTGGATAGAAACTGATACATGTGTCCAGCCTGGTGCCCTTGGGAGCATTTTCCAGTTCACATGTTTCTTACATTCTTGTTTCCTGCAGCTGGAGTGAAGGCTGAGCTCAGTTACCAAGAATCACGACCAAGTGTTTGTTTGGCATCTTTTTACTATTGGTCAAAGATCCACCCATTGCCATTAATAGTTTAAATTATAATACTGTTAATGTTACTGTTACATTTTTATCTACGTATATATATGAATAAAATTTTAAGGAGATAATTAATATCAAAACTAAAGATACTATTTCTTATTGATTTAGTAATTCTCTTCCCTATAAAGTCAGTAACTAGTAAAAATAGTTCCATTTCTCACTGAGAGATTTTTAAAGTAGTAATTTAAACTATTAATTATATTTATTGATACATGGAGTTATTTTTTATTTTGAATTTTAATAACATTTTTATTGTATTTATTTTATTGTTTCCTTACATTAATAAACTGGTACTTGTCTTTTATTTATGACACTAACCTTAAAACTTCTTTTGTAAAAATACGTAGGTACAAAAGAGACAGAGTTTAAAGAAAATCATCAACTCTGTAGAGGTAGTGTCCAGATACAGTAAACTCATGATGATGATATAAGAGTGACAAGTTTAGGCAAGTAGGAAATACAAGTTAATGTGATTATTCAAGCCAATATGCTAACAAAGTACATTACTAAATGTGTGGTCTTCACATTTAGGGACAATTCGGTCTCCAGATAGTGTGCATAATGCAGATTGCAGAGGCAGGATAGTACAAAATTTCAGAATTATGGAGAAAATAAAACCATATTATTTTAGTGCCTAGTCGAGTGTCTAGCATGTAGTAGTAATTCAAATATCTGTTTCCTTAGAAGGAAAAAAAAAAGTGGAAGGAAGTAAAGATGTTTTACCTGAAGAATACAAAATTTAGTGGAAAAGGTGATAGCTGTCTTGAAATATTTGCTATCATGTGAAATGAAATACTCAGGGAAGTATTAACTTTAAGAGCCGAATCAGTGGTTATAAGTTATGGGAGGGTTAATTTAGGCTATGTTTTGGAAGAACATCAATATTTCTTACATTAAGCATCAATAAGTGCTCTTGAAGTACTGAGTTGTCAGTTATTCAAAATGTTGTAGTGGTGATAAGATAATGATTCTATAGAGATCTTATCAAAGAGATAACCATATTCAAAGAGGTAGGTCATCAGATGAATCCTGAAGAAACTTTGGGAATAGGTTCTAGTACTTAATCCAAACTTACCGAGTTATAACCAAGTGTCAGTGACCCCTCAGTTGCCTTCCAAGTCTCATCCAAATCTAGAATTGGCCGTTGACTTCTAGGGTATGTGCATAGAAGTACTTCTAGCAGCAGATGAAGTTTCCAATTTTGCCTGGGCATGATCCCTGATGGTTAAGTCTTTAATATATCTCACCCTAATCACTTACCCGTGATGAACACCTAATCACTCTCACAGTTATACTCAAAATATCCCAAAAGAAACTTACTACATTATAATATTGTTTTAAGTGCTATAAAAGAAAAAAACAGAGTTCCATGACAGAGAGTGAGAGAAGAAGAACCACTTTAGAAAGAAGGTTCATGGGGCCAGGCACAGTGGGCCATGCCTGTAATCTCAGCACTTTGGGAGGCCAAGGCGGGTGGATCATGAGGTCCAGAGTTTGAGACCAACCTGGCCAATATGGTGAAACCCCATCTCTATTTAAAAAAGAAAAAAAAAATTAGTGGGGGCGGGGTGGGGCACACCTGTAATCCCAGATACTTGGGAGGCTGAGACAGGAGAATTGCTTGAACCCGGGAGGCGGAGGTTACAGTGAGCCAAGATTGTGCCACTCACTGCACTCCAGTCTGGGAGATAAAGTGAGACTCTGTCTCAAAAAAAAAAAAAAAAAAAAAAAAAATGAAGGTTCATGGATGGCATCCCTGACCAGGAGACCTTAGAGCTGAATCCCGAAAAATGTGAATGAGCTGACAAGCACATTGCTGGCCAAAGAGTGTCCGGACAGGGTAAGAATCCAAGAGCTCAGAGTTTTAAGAAACAGATAGAGGGTCCAAGAGTGGCAGGAGCAAGCTGAGGAAGGGGAACTGTAAAATGAACTGAAGTTGGAATGCAGCTTCCAAGCAAGTTACACTTGCCCTGTAGGCCATGGTTCATGGCTGATTATGTGTTCCCTCCTTCACATCTCCTTGGCTCAATACATAATTTTATTATTAGCAGTCCACACTCTTGAAATCCCTATTTGCTTAATTCACCCAATTATATGTGGGGCATCTAAGTCCCTTAAGCACAAAATTTCTAGCGTGTAAGTCCCTTGAGGATAAAATTTCTACTACTTATCTTAATGTACCTCATTCTAGTACCTGAAATAACCTAGCACTGAAGTGCTCAGAATAGGTGGTTAAGTGAAAAACCTAAAAAAGCTAGATAAAGCATATCTTCTGTACTGATTCAAAGTCTTCAGAATGGTCCCTGCTGGCTTTAGATTTTGGCCAAAGTGTCTTAATAACTAAGGTGATATTGCTATACTTGAGCTGATACTTTTTGTCAGTATTAAATTACCATAAAGATAAAATTTTTTTTAATCTGTTGATTTAATCCACCCTAGAACTTAACAGAATAGATCATTTTAATGTCTATGTAATTTAATAGAAGGTTTGAATGTTTAGCATTTCATCTATACTTATTATAATACATGTTATATATTATATATTGTTATAATACATGCTATTTTATTACCATTGTTCTTCCTGCTCATGCTGTTTTTGTATTTTATTTTATTTTACTATGGTATGAACACTTACATACCTAACATGAGCTCCACCCTCTTAATAAATTTTTAAGTGTATAATACATGATTATTGACTATAGGTACAATGTTGTAAGCAGATTACTAGAACTTATTCATTTTGCTTCATGGAAATCTTATGCCCAGAAATTAGCAATTTTCCATTTCAACCTCCCTCCTCCCCTGGAAATCACTACTTCACTCTTTGACTCCATGAATTTGACTATTTTTAGATACCTCACATAAGTGGAATCATTCAGTATCTCTCTGTAACTGGCTTATTTCAGTTAGAATAATGTCCTTAAGCTTTATCTATGTTTTCACATATTGTAGGTTTTTTCTTTTTTGAGGCTGAATAATGTTCCATTGTCTGTGTATTTTATATTTTCTTTATCCATTCATCTATCCATGGACATTTGGGTAGTCTCCATGTCTTGGCTATTGTGGATAGTGCTGCAATGAACCCGGGAATGCTAATATATCTTTGATATCCTAATTTTATTTTGGGGTGATAACTACCCAGAGTGGGATTGCTGGATTATGTAATAGTTCTATATTTAATTTTTTGAGGAATTTCCTTAACAGCTGCACCACCTTGCATTCCTACCAACAGTGTACAAGGGCTCCAATTCTTCCATACCTTTGCCAATACTTGTCTGGTTTTTTTTTGTTGTTGTTGTTATACTTGTCATTCTGACAGGTATGAAGTGAAATGGTGGTTTGATTTGCATTATCCTGATGATTGGTAATGTTGAACATTTTTCATGAACCTGCTGACTTTTTTCTGTCTCTTCTGGGGAAGTGTCTCTAGCTATATTGATTAGGGCTATACTGGGGCTATTCTAAAGGAGGATGCCACTTTCAAGTGGAGTATAGAGTCAGAGAGGCATGGGGTCAGGGAATTGTGACTCCATCACTCAGTAATACAGTAGCTTATTACAACCTATTTAATTCCATTAAGGGTTAGTTTCCTTAGCTAGACATTGGAGAGAACAATTATACTTCCCTCTCCAGATTGTGGTATACTTAAAAGAAATGATAAATACACAGCATTTAGCACAGTCTTTGGCATTTTGGGAGCACCAAAAGTGTGAACTTCTATTATATTTCACAATTATTTTAAAATTACAATATTTAAGCTGGACCCTGGGGATTTATCATTTTAAATGATAAAAATTTATAAAAAAAAGATCTCACGAACTCCTGGCAGAGCAAAGATAAGAGATAACTAGGAAGCAATAATGCAGTAATTCATTTACATCATGTCAAAGATGACTGAAAATAAAACTTTATGGAAGAGTATATTTTTATAAAAGTCTTTGCTTCAGAGTTTTCTGATAAATATTCCTTTTGGCCTGAGATCTACATAGTTGATTTTTGCATAAAACTGAATATTTTTTGGAAGTTAGGGCTAAATTAGTTGGGTTATTTTTGCATGATGAAAGCGTGAAAACAAAACACCTTTTTTGCTAAAATATTATCTGGTCCTCGTTTCAGCCCAGAGGACTGAAAATACTATGAAATTAAAATTTCAAATGTGGGAAGGAAATTCTATAATATTTGTTAATTCTAGCCCCAAAATGTTCAAAGTTATTTTTGCTTCAAAATCTGGAACTGAACATGCACTTAACAATTTATTTCAATTCATACTGTTAAAAGTTTGCCCTGCCTATATGTGCAGGTTTGGAGGTGTATATGAAGTATTTATCCTTTCTTTAGAGAAAGCTGAATAAACTGATAAAAAGAAAAAGTCAAAATAGTTGTCTGTTAACATTTTTAAGCTATGCAGTTGTAAAATGGTTAAGGAAATAATAAATTATGTACATTTTAAACCGCGACATCCTAACACTATGTCATCAGTATTCAAGGTGAAGATGTGCATATTTGGTGACATTATTCTGAGAAAGAACACAATGGCATGCCATTACGTAACACTCTTAAATAATTGTCTGGCATCAAGTAGTTTCATTCTGAATTCTCTAAAGAACAATAGGATTATAAAGAATTTTATATATCATGTGGAATAAAGAATTAATGCTACACTGGTAATGGTTGAGAAATGCTTCAGAAACTATCCCATCACCTTCCTGGGGATGAGGCATCAGCAGCAGTGTCCATTGGGATAATATTAGAGGAAAATACACATCATATGGCTGCATGGGATGGGCACTGAGTAATTGTGCTAATGTAGTTTCACTTGCTCTACTTTTCTATTTCCTTATTTAAGTGTCTTACATTTTAGTAGAACATGAATTTAGCATACATCTTGCATTTGATTAGATCAAATTTTATGTTTTTTATGCATTTGAATCCAAGTTTGGCTCTGTGAACCTTACCATCTGTCTGGAGTTGTCATTGCATTTATATTTAATTTTAATTTACCCCATTATATTTTTGACTAAAAGTGGTTTTATTTTTGGCAACTTCCTTACCTAGTGTCTTCTTTCCCTCCCATCCGTTTGCAACAATACATTCAGAGAGAACCTTCTAAAGCATAAACTTGATCACATTATTCCCAATTGCATCACATTGTCTTTATAATAACTCCAAATTCTTTAACTATACTCATAAGATCCTGCATCATCCAGACCCTTCAAATATTTCTTTGCAACTTCCTCTTATGTATGCTCTGTTTCTGTATTCCTTCCAGTTCCTCTATCTGTGCTCTCTTTTGCCTCCAGGCCTTTCTGTACATGCTCTTCCCTTGCCTGTAACCATGTATCGCACATTCTGCCTCAGTAAGCGTCCTATAGACCTCTTTGTTCTAACATACTTGTCATTTCTTCCAGGAGTCTTTATGGACAACCTTATCTCTTCCCCACAAAATGAGATATATCCTCTCATTTGATAAATGAAGTAAATTGCATAAATTCATACAATGCTATGTGTCCTCTCTGCTAGACTGTAAGCTCCAAGAGGAAACACATACCAGCTACCTTACTTATCATCGAATCTCTCCAATCTAGTCTGGAGCCTAGAAGATGATAGTGGCTCAATAAGTATTTAGTAAGCACCTTGATGAATGGATTTTTAAAACACAGAAATTGCTATGCATATTTATCACTTTGATTTATAACATATAGCCATAACTTAAATCAAAATTACACATAGACTAAAATCTATTTTATTCCTCAGGTATAGCTTTTATCTGTAAACTGCTATATTTTGTGGGCTAATAGATGGTAAATGTAATAAAAATTAGCTCAAATGGTAAGATATTCTCTGTAATTTGTTTAGACATTGTTATCTGAGTTTCAATTGTTTATGATAATGCGGCATTATATCTAAAATAAACAGTTATTAATATTCAAAACTAGATATTCCAATGAAAAGTCTACTATACATAAATCTAGAACAGTGGAGAACTTTAAGTTAGTGACAAACATCTTACAATAATGTCTCTAAGAATCTGGAAGTTTATAAAATACAATTCAGTGGCTGCTAAACCCAAAATGAAAGTTATGGTTCCAGACTTCCAATCATGGGAAGGTCTTTGGAAAAAGCCTTTTTATTTTTTGAGACAGAGTCTCACTCTGTCACTGAAGCTGGATGCAATGGCACTATCTCGGCTCACCTCTGCCTCCTGGGTTAAAGCAATTCTTGTGTCTCAGCCTCCTGAGTAGCAGGCCCCGCCACCATGCCCGGTTAATATTTTGTAGAGACAGGGTTTCACCATGTTGGCCAGGCTGGTCTTGAACTCCTGACCTCAGGTGATTTGCCCACCTCAGCCTCCCAAAGTGCTAGGATTACAGGCGTGAGCAACCACACCCAGCTGGAGAATCTTTCTATCCAACTTTGCTAACAGATGTTGACAGCTGCCTGCTTTTCTTCCTGGTAGAAAACAAAAATGTTGCTTAGTCATGGAACAAAAGAAAAATAACCATAAATCCTAAAGTCATCTGGGGAATCTCATATTTAATAATATCACATCAATAGGAATCAGGTGGGGAAAACTGATTCTCCTGGACAGCTTTGCCAATACTATTATCATCACTGTGGTAGTCAGCAGTGCTACTACTTATGGGTTCTTAGTTTGCAGGATAATATACTGGGCATTAAGGAGTTTACACATTTAACAAATATTTGCTCAGCACCTATTTTGTGATACATACTATGCTAAGAGTTGGAAATGTAGTGATGAATAAGAAAGAAAAATAAACAAGTGGATTACAGATTGAGGGAAAACTGAAGAGTGATGGTCAGGGAGCACCAGAAAGGGAGTAAGGTGGGCTGAAATTTAAGATAGCTGGTGAAGAAGGTCTCTTAGAGGTGGTGATTTTCAAGCTAAGAATAATAATAAGCAATCACTGAAGAACCCGGATAAATGCAGTCAGAGCAAATGCTAAGTTTCTGATGTGGGAAGGGTCTTGCTGTATTTGAAGACAAGAAAGAATGCTAATATGATGAGAGAATAATGTGCAAGGAAAACAAAGGCTTGAGATCAAGTTGGAGACGTACTCAGATGATACAACACTTGTAGGAGTTTAAATTTGCTTCTGAAAGTGAAGGAAGCTCTGGAAAGTTTTTGTGCAAGGAAGCAATATAATCAGATTTAGGTTTATAAAATTTTATCCTGGCTGCTGTAAGGAAAATGGATGGTAGAGGAGCAAGAGTGGAAGCTCAGAGGCCACAGAGGATGTTGTTGCTGTAGTGCAGGTGTGAAATACGGCAGCGGAGATTATCAAATATGTGTTTTGGAGACGGAATTGATAGTTTGTTAAATAATTGGTGGTGAGGGGTGAGGCAAAGAGAAGAATCAAGGGCTGAGTCTTAAATGGTTTCATTTAAGCAACTTGGTAGAGAGTGGTCTCTTTTATTGCAATGAGAAAGAGCTGCAGATTTGGGGATGAAGAAGTTCAACAGCTCCATGTTGGACATGTTACATTTAAAGATAAACACATCTGAAGTCACTTGCTGACTCAAAGATAGTCATACCACATGGGAGAAACTTGGTAGAAGAAACAAATCATGGACTCTTAAAGGTAATGAGAACTTTGTGCTTCTAAGTGAAAGACGTTATTTGCCCACTGGTAAGGGATGTGTGCTGTGGACATTTGCCACGTGATTGTGATGGATTTACATCCAGACTCCCTCAAGAACAAAATCTGTACTCATAAGGCAATGATCAGGGACTTGGAGTGCTGTTGTGGTTGTTACATTTGAAGCACTGGTTGAGGAGTTCCTTTAAGGTCTCACTCTCTAAGTCGTTAGTGAAAGCTGATCTGAAATTTTCTTACTTATTTGCCTCTTTAAGAATAAAATCATTTTTCTTTCAGTGCTTTTCTTTAAAAAAATTATTGCCTTTTTAAAATCATAGACTTTCAGGAATATGTTTTTAAAAGAGCATCTGGTTTATTTCTCACTGAAAGCTGGTGCGAAGAAATGAGAAACATGGATCAAATCAGCACCAAACAGAGACTGTGAATAATTTACTTAATGATTGAAAAACTAGATACTTGATTCAAATTGTGTGCCACCATTACTCGTTATTAAAAAACCATGGTGTGCATTCAAGGACAAAATTTGGAAGATCCCCGCCACCCCAATTTTTATTTCTTACATAGAAATGTTTCATAATAAGAAAGTCAACATTGTGAGAAATTACCTTTTTTTAACTATTAATTTATGTTTTCACTTAGGTTTTCCCCTTTCATATTCTGCTATATCCATAACATAGACCCTGTACTCACTACTTCAGGATTGGATGAAAGCAGAATTTGCCTGCAAACAATTTTCTTCTCCTGAGTTCACTTTTAATTTCAAAGCTAAATTCAGTTTTGCTAAGTATCCTGAAGAGACATTAGCGTTGGAAGACAGAGAGATACGAGAGAGAGAGAGAGAGAGAGAGAGAGAGAGAGAGAGAGAAACAATTGAAATAGGATTAACAGATAAAATACAGGACATTTAGTTGAAACTGGAGTTCAGCTAAGCAATGAATAACTTTTTAGTATAAGTATGTTACAAATATAGCACAGAAGATATCTATACAAGAAATTTGTATTTATCTGAAATTCAAATATAACTGAGTATCCTGCAGTTTCAGAGAAGAGGTGGAACTTAGGCCCTATTCCAACAATATGTGTCAAGGAGTTGAAATGACCTTTAGGAGAATAAGTGTATGTAGTATCTGTGGGACATAAAGTTTGACATATACTTATTAAATTGGTTTTTTATTACTTATAGTGCTCTGATTCCCTATACTTATAATTATTTCCCACTCCTTTGACAATAGCATGCCTTCATAAATGAATGATACCTTCACTGTTTCATATCTTAAAACTCTAAAGATATTACTCTATTGTCCTTGGCATCTAATGTTATGAACAAGTATGCAGCAGGGCAGACTTTTCTTCCCCTTATAATACTTATAAGTATCATATTTGCCTGCCTGATTATTTTCTCAATTCTTTCTTTCACCTTGAAGTTATTGACATTCAGCAGAGTATATTTACGTACTGGTACTTTCTAGTCCTGCAGGATAATCCTACTTCCTATGCCTATTTTGCCAAAGATCACTATTTTTAAAATAACTCTTTCTGTGTCATCACTTCCATAATCAGAGGCCTGTTCTCAGACACTCTATAAATATATGAATATTCCCAAACTTAAGATGGCTGACTTAGGATTTTTCAATTTTACTATGATACAAAAGTGAGACACATTCAGTAGGCATTGTACTTTGAATACACATAGAACTATTCTGTTTTTTACTTTCAGTACTGTATTCAATAAATTACATGAGATATTCAATTATTATAAAATAGGCTTTATGTTAGGTGATTTTGCCAAACTTTAGGCTAATGTAAGTGTTCTGAGCACATTTCAGGTGGGGTAGGCTAAGCTAGGATGTTAAGTAGGTTAGGTATATTAAATGAATTTTTAGCTTAAGATATTTTCCATTTACAATGGGTTTATGAAGGAGCATCTATAACTATTTGGGTTTCTTCGTGTTCCAGCAGCCAGTGTTTTCTAATGCTCTGCTTTCTTTGACTGCCCTACTCCATGAACATCAATTAATATACGTTTTCTTCATTGGTCTTGACAATGCAACTTCCTGTGCTAGTGGTAACCAAGGAACTCTAAGCATACCATCATAAACAGTCCTTCCTCTCTTGATATGTATTTCCCTGACTAACACTAGACCCTAAGGATTACAAGACAGGGTCATAACAGATTCATGTGCTATGACTTCCAAGGTCCTTTCAATAGAGAATTATTTAGGCACAGAGTCACCGTAATATGGTTTGGTTCTGTGACCTGACCCAAATCTCATCTTGAACTGTAATTCCCACATGTCGAGGGAAGGAATTGGTGGGAGGTGATTGGAACACGGGAGCTGTTTCTCCCACGCTCCTCCCATGATGGTGAGAAAGTTGTCATGAGATCTGGTTTTTTGATAAGTGTCTGGACCTTTCCCCTTTGTGCTCTCTTTCTCCTGCCACCTCGTGAAGACATACCTTGCTTCCCCTTCAGCTTCCGCCATGATAGTAAGTTTCCTGCCATGTGGAACTGTGAGTCATCAAACCTCTTTTCTTTATAATTTACCTAGTCTCAGGCAGTATATTTCTAGCAGTACAAAAAAGGGCTGATACACATAATTGGTACCAGAAATGGGGTACTGCTATAAAGATAACCTGAAAATGTGGAAGTGACTTTTGAAATGGGTAACAGGCAGAGGTTGGAACAGAAGACAGGAAGATGTAGGAAAGTTTTGAACCTCTTAGAGATTTGTTAGATAATTTTAACCCAAATGCTGATAGTGATATGGACAATGAAGTCCAAGCCAAGGTGGCTTCTAATGGAGATGAGAAACTTATTGGGAACTGTAGTAAAAGTCACTCATGCTATGCTTAACAAAGAGACTGGTAGAATTTTGCCCCTGTTCCAGAGATCTGTGAAATATTGAACTTGAAAGAGATGATTTAGGGTATCTGGTGGGATAACTTTCTAAGCAGCAAACCATTCAAGAGGTGGCCTGGCTTAGTCTGAAAGCCCTTAGTTATATGCATTCACAAAGAGATGGTTTGAAATTAGGACTTATGTCTAAAAGGGAAGTAGAGCATAATGGTTTAGAAAATTTGCCACATGACCATGTGGTAGATAAGACCAATTTTCTTGGGAAAAATTCAAGCCAACTGCAGAAATTTGCATGAGTAACAAGGAGTTGAATGTTAATAGCCAAGACAATGGGGAAAATGTCTTCAGGGCATGTCAGAAACCTGCATGGCAGCCCTGCCCACCATAGGCCTAGAGGCCCAGAAGGGAAAAATTTTTTTATGAGCCTGGCCCGGAGCCCTGTTGCTCTCTGAAGCTTTGGGACTTGGTCTCTGTGTCCCAGCCACTTCAGCTCCACCATTCCTAAAAGGGGCCAAGGTACAGCTCAGGATGTGCTTCAGAGGATGCAAGCTCCAAGCTTTGGTGGCTTCCATGTGGTGTTGGGCCTCAGTATGCAGAAGACAAGAGTTGAGGTTTGGGAGGCTTCACCACTTTCAGAGAATGTATGGATACACCTGGATGTTCAACAGAAGTTTGCTGCAAGGATGGGGCCCTCTTGGAGAAACTCTGCAAGTCAGTGCAGAAGGAAAATGTGGGGTTGGAGCCCACACAGAGATTCTTCATTGAGGCTCTGCCTAGTGGAGCTGTGAGAGAGGGTCACTATCCTCCAGAGCCCAGAAAGTGAGATCCACTGATAGCTTGCATCATGCACCTGGAAAAGCCACAGGCACTCAACATTAGCCCTTGAAAGCAGTGCATTGTCTGTATTATGCAAAGCCACAGGGGAGGAGCTGCTCAAGGCCATGGGAGCCCACCCCATGCATCAGCATTTCCTGGATGTAAAACGTGGAATAAAAAAAAAGATCATCGTTTTGGGTTTAACATTTAATGACTGCCTTCCTGGGTTTCGGAGTTGCTTGGAGTCTGTGACCACTTTGTTTTGGCCAATTTCTCCCAGATGGGATGGGAACATTTACCCAATGCCTGTACTCCATTGTATCTTGGAAGTAATTAACTTGCTTTTGAGTTTACAGGTTCACAGGCAGAAGGGACTTGCTTTGTCTCAAATGAGACTTTGGACTTGGACTTTGAGTTAATGCTGGAATGAGTTAAGGCTTTGGGCAACTATTGGAAAGACATGATTGGTTTTGAAATGTGAAACAAAAACATGAGATTTGGGAGGGGCTGGGGTAAAATGATATGGTTTGACTCTTTATTCTCACCGAATCTCATCCTCAATTGTAATCCCCATGTGTCAAGGGAGGGACTTGGTGGGAGGCGATTGGCTCATGGGATAGTTTTCATGATAGTGAGGAAGTTCTCTTGAGATCTGGTTGTTTGATAATTTCCTGTCCCTTTCCCCTGAGCTCTCTCTCTTTCATGCCACCTTGTGAAGACATGCCTTGCTTCCTCTTGCCTTCTGCCATGATTGTAAGTTTCCTGAGGCCCTCCCAGCCATGTGGAAGTGAGTCAATTAAACCTCTTTTTTTTTTTTTTTAAATAAATTACCCAGTCTCAAGTAGTATTTTTATAGCAATGTAAGAATGGACGGATACAGATAATTGAGTTCCAAATCTCCTATCACTTCAGATGAAACTGCAATCACAAAGGAAATAAGCTCACTAAAGGTATGGAAAACAAAATGTTCTAATTACTTTTTTCAAGAAGAAGCAAACCAGGGACAACTTCTCATTTGCCAAAAGAATGAAAAATCCTGAGACATATGATGTAATAAGATCTTAACTCATCAGTTCTATAGTATGGATTTAGTGGTTAGTCCTATCTGGAAGTGGCTGGGTCAAGCACATTAATATCTGGCCAGCTGCTTATATTCTATGTTGGAGGATTCATCTTTATTAAATAACATATATTTTCCATACAAAATCAAAATTATATAAGATGCTTCATAACTCCTTTCTTTTTCTCCAGTCTCTTTCTGATTGTTGTCCTAAAGGAAAGGGAGGGAGAATTGCATTTCTTTTGTGGGATGAACCCCCAGGCCACTTCTGTAGCACTAACTATATGGGGAGAAGTGAAGGAAGAGCAACACAAAAAAGGAAGAGCAACACAAGAATTTTTTTTAAACAGAGGAGACAAGATATTGAGGTGCCAGTAAGGAATATGGCATCTCAAACATTTCTCTACAGAAATGTTTACCCCTTTCCAAACAGAAGCTTCTTTGTTTAGCACATTGGCATACATGTGCTATTGGAATCCATTTTTTTCCTCTACTCATATGAGTTTCTCATCCTTCTAGGGAGTGGATTGAGGGAGAGAGAAAATTGCAGTGGTTCCCATATTTGTCTGTGCATTGGAATCACCTGGGGAACTTAAAAACTACTGGTGGATGTTTCTTCTCCCCTCACCCCCAGATATTATGGGATTTACTTACTCTGAGGTATAAGTTGAGTTTTGGAATTTTCAAGTCTTGAAGTAATTTAAATGTGCAAACAACATTGGAAATAATTGGCATAGTGGTATCTAAACAGGGGTCTGGACACATCAAAATCACCTGGGAGGGCTAAAAGAATGCATATGCTTTAGTATATTTCTCAGACATCCTGAGTTAGAACCTACTGGTGAAGAGTTTGAGCTCCCAAGTGATTTCTGTGCACACTGTTCAGGAACTGCTGGCAGACAGTAGTGATTATGGGTAACAGCAGTCTTCATTAGCATGGCTATTACCTGAATAAATCGACTGTAACAAATGCCTGGAGCACCTTCTTTCCTTCTCTCTAGGAATCCATGCCTCATACTCCCTTTTACAATTTGGACTGAACATAATTCATTGCCTAAATGCTTTCATTTAAAACTCCCAGCCACCTGACTGTTTTCTACTCTGCATTCCCCCAGGACATACATCCTCTTTTGGTAGTTTTGCACTGCCTACTTCTTACCATGCTTTCTGTGCATATGCTGATGCTCCAGCTTAATTGAAAGCTTCCCAAGGGCAATTCATCGTGTATTTAGTTTGGATTCCACTTTACTCTTCCACATTATAGTGTCCTCAGTGTTACAAGGCACAGTACAGACATCATACATGTAGACAAAGATAAGTGGGTTCAAAGGGTGTAAACGTAACTGAAAGGTAAAATGAAAACGTATATTCATTTGTACATAATAATGAATAAAAATATGAAATGGATAAATCATCTTGTGACTGGCAAATATTTAATATTTTGGAGTCTCTGATGTGTATATTGTGCTTTGTATTTTATAGAGAACTTTCAAATTCATCAACTTATGGGATTGCTACTATAACCCTACAAAGAGGACAAGGCCATTTTGTAGATGTGTAAAGATGAGTGTAAAACCCAATCCTCCTGACTTTCAGTCCAGGTCATACTTTGCCATTCCCATGACCTCAACCAAGCTCCATAATTCTCACATGTATGTCTTTAGTTGTTACCATTCTCCTGAGATCTATACTTATAATTACATTGAAAATAATTCTACATGCATGTTCTAGTAACATATCAAACTCATCAGGCCTCAAAGGGAACTCTTATCAGTTGATCCCGTCACAAATTCTTTCCTCTCAATTCCTATGTTTCAATTTCCCATTTAACAATGTTGCCATTTTTTTCTCATTTCCCATTTCTCCCTTCCATTCACTTTTCTCATTACTTGCAAAGCCCTGTCAATTCAGTTTCAACAATGTTTTCCTTCTATTTCTATCTTCCCTTTTCCATACCCACTGTTATTTACCCATACAGGCAAAATTACAGTAGCCTTTTGAGTAATTCCCCACACTCAACTTATTAACTCTTCAATTCTCACCTCTCTTTGCCTCTGAAATCTCACTTTTAAACTGTGTATTTAGTCATCACATTCCTTATTCCATGACCTATCATTTCTTAAAGAAAAATTCAATAAACTTTCAGATCATTCATAGTCTTTCCATAAGCTATCTTTCTAACATTAGCTCTTCACAAATTTTATATTGCAGCCAACCGGAACGGTTCACTGTTCCCTAAATAAGTAGGTCTTCCATGCCTTTCTACACTTTCAAAGTTTGTGCTCCTAGCCTAAATGACCTCTTGCCTAACTGCATTCACACCTTTTTTTCAGAAGAGTACATTTAAACCTACTCTTTAAAAAAAGCCCAGTGAAAATATACTTCTCTTTAGTTATTTCCAACTGAAGATTTATTTCTAGCTCGTAACATCTACATGCACCCTTTATTTATTTATTTATTTTACTATGGTAAAAAACACACAAAATAAAATTTACTATTGTAACCGTTTCTAAGGATACAGTTCAGAGGTATTACAGAAATTCACAATGTTGTACAGCTATCACCACCATCCATCCATAACTCTTCACCTTATAAAACTGAAACTCTACATACACTAAGCAATATGTATATACATATTTGTCTCAATTACTGTGATGACTCTAAGTATCAGATATGAGTGAAGTCATACAGTATTTGTCTCTTTGTTACTGGCTTATATTATTAGCACAATGTCGTCAAGTTTCATGCATGTTGTGTATTGAAGAATTTTCTTTTTTAAAGATTTAATATTTCATTTTATGTATAAAACACATTTTACGTATTCATTCATCTGTTAGGGACACCTGGGTTGCTTTAGCTGTTATGAATAATGCTACTGTGAATATGGGTGAACAGTATTTTTTTCAACACCCTGCTTTCAGTTTTGGGGGGTATATACCCAGAAGTGGAACTGCTGGATTATAAACTATTTTTATTTTTTTGAGGAAAAGTCATACTGTTCTCACAGCAGCCATACATTTGTATTCACATTGACAGTGAATAAGGGTTCTATTTTCTCCATATTATTGTCAATGCTTGTTATTGTATTTTTTTTAGCCATACAAATGAGTGTGAGGTGGTATCTAATTGTATTATTAATTTGCATTTTGCTAATAAGTAGTGATACTGAGCATTTTTTTAATGTGTGTGCTGGCCATTTGTGAATCTTCTTTGGAGAAATGTCTATTGAAGACCTTTGGCCATTTTTGAATTGGAGTTTCTTTTTTGTTGTTGAGTTTTAGTTGTTTATATATTCTGGATATCAAAGACCTAAAACAATAAAATTTTAAAAAGAAAATAGAGAAAATACTTAATAACATTTGGTTGGGCAGTGACTTCTGGAACACGATACCAAAGGCATAGGCAACAAAAGAAAAAAATAGACAAATTGGGATTCATGAAAATTTAAAAAATTTGTGCATCAAAAAAGATGCTATCAATAGAGTAAGAAGAAAACCTTTAAAATGTTAAAAATACAAATCATATATTTGATAAATGACTGAAACATGCTGTTTTGGTTAACTTCTTGAGACAGGATAGGTCACAGATATTTACACAAACTTTTTTTTTTTTTTTAAGTTCTCCAACAACTAACACAATCTTGAACATTTATAAAAGCTAAAAAGTTTCTGCATTGAATTATACAAAGATTCATGTATCCCATAGTAAGTGAGAATGATGACTTTTAAGCTTTTAACTTCAATATTAAATAACTGTTTCCAATTTTATAATGGATGAGTCACTTATTAAAAATATTCCTTAATTTAAAATATTCCTGGGTCTTTTATATTTTTCTTACACTTAGTGTAAGAAATCTGTATATCATACATGCCAGACAGTTTCTAACTCCCTCTCCTTGCTCACCTGCCTTGGAAACACAACCATTGCCTCATTAAGTGTATACCTGAATCAAGTCTTAATCAGTGAGAGGGGTTGAAAACAATTGAAATGTCTAGAATTCTTTATCTTCAATTTTAATTTTGCTTTTCTATTAAAAATACCTTTTTTATGAGCTATAAATCAGCTCCACAATTTAGAAACTTGTAGCTTAGCTGAAAAATTGTATTTTTGTTAAGAGTAAATAAGGATTATTTTGAGATTACTTTAATTTAAAATTCAAATATTAATACCACTGCTGAAAAGACATTATTTTATCTGCAATTTAGTTTTAGTGGAAGAAAAAATTTTTTTCTTTACTCTTTCTGGGAATTCTATTTTTGTCAAAACTTAGTTGTCATAACAAAGGGAAATAATAGAAATGGCAATATTTCATAAACTAATAAGAAGTTAGTTTGATAAAGTGCTGTTTTAAACCTATTCACAACTGCAGAATTACTATACAGAATTTAGCAGGACAGGCTGGGTGTGGTGGCTCATGCCTGTAATCCCAGCACTTTGGGAGGCCGAGGCAGACAGATCACCTAAGGTCAGGAGTTCAAGATCAGTCTGGCAAACATGGTGAAACCCTGTCTCTACTAAAAATACAAAAATTATCCAGGCATGGGAGTGAGTTCCTGTAATCCTAACTACTTGGGAGGCAGAGGCAGAAGAACCACTTGAACCTGGGAGGTAGAAGCTGCAGTAATCCAAGACTGCACTACTGCACTCCAGCCTGGGCAACAGAGTGAGACTGCATTTCAAAAAAAAAAAAAAAAAATTTAGCTGGACAGTAAATCGGAAAGAAAAAAATGAACTTGTCAAATATCAATAGAACTTAAAACAGTTCAACATTTTGTTTTCAATTGGGCAAGTTTCTATTATTGATCTGTACGTGATTTGCAAGTTTTAAAATCAACCTTGGTTTAGTACAAGGTCTTGAAGTATATCAAACCTTCTCCTTGTTTGAGGTATATGCTTCACTTTCAGCTTTAAAACACTGTCATTACTGTTTTCTGACTTCACTGGAAGGTATTTGAGGTATAGGTAGAAATTGCTATAAAATAACACCATCACCATCAACAATTATAAACACCTAATGGGGTCATGGTTTTTAATTCTTTTCAGGAGAACACTTCTTGTTCTTCCGAAAAAAAAATGATAAAAGCCAAAAGTTATTGAAAGTAAAGGAAAAACAGTAACATTCTTGTTATAACTTTGACTGGAACAAAGACTGGGCATTTAACTACACTGAACTATGCCAAAAAGTAATTCTTTTGAGATATTTTATGATGCTAAACATCAATTTTCCTGAGAATTTTTGTGGAATCAGCAATATAGGCCTATATTACATATTAGCAACAGGATTATTTAATTTTATCATAAGAATATTCAAATAAATTTATTTTTGGCACCTAATATACAAACCAGTATATTTGATATGAGTAGAATATTTTCACTGCCAACCAATTTATCAATAGTGAAGGTAAAATATTATTTGGCTACCTACTTAGACCTGAGGCCATGGCGTTTCTCAGGCAAATATCGGACATATCACAATTTCCAGTGTTTCAGTTTCATTCTTTTCCACTGAAAATACATTGAAAAGAAAGAGAAGATTGACGCAGAGAAAAGAGACTGGAGTCATAGTTATCACATGTCACTCTTTAGGAATCCAAATATAGTGAATGCAGGGTTTTCCATATGACCATGAATGAAAAAAATTTATTTTTGTCTTTGGAATTCTATCAATGTCAGTCCCATGAATATTGTTGCCAAGATGAGTGGCTTTTTTTACATTTTATTTCCCCATCATGTGGAAAGATTATTTTTAAATATGCAAGTGGTCCAAATTTTTCAAAGTGGTATGATTCCCCAATAGATTACATGTATCATTGCTATTGAATTATATAACAAACTATATATATATATATATTTTTTGAGACAGAGTTTCACTCTGTTGCTCAGGCTGGAGTGCACTGGCACAATCTTGGCTCACTGACTACCACCTCTACCTCCTGGGTTCCAGCAGTGCTCCTGCCTCAGCCTCCTGAGTAACTTGGATTACAGGCACCTGCCACTACCACCAGGTAATTTTTATATTTTTTTTATTTGGAATGTATTTATTTCCATAATTCGTAAGCCAAATCAAACTGATAATCTAGAATAAAAAGTTGAATTATTCTCTTGATCCCAATGTCCACGTGTGTATATATATATATATGACACACACATTGTAATACACTTTAGGTTATGTAGTACATGTGCAGAGCATGTAGGATTGTTGCATAGGTACACAAGTCAATGTGGTTTGCTGCCTCCATTCCCCTGTCATGAATATCTGGCATTTCTCCCCATGTTATCCCTCCCCAACCTCCCTACTCTCTGCTGTCCCTCCCCTAATACCCCCCAACAGGCCCCAGTGTGTGATGCTCCCCTCCTTGTGTCCATGTGTTCTCATTATTCAACACCCGCCTATGAGCAAGAATATGTGATGTTTGATTTTCTGTTCTTGTGTCAGTTTGCTAAGAATGATGATTTCCAGATTCATCCATGTCCCTACAAAGGACACAAACTCATCAGTTTTTTATGGGTTCATAGTATTCAATCATGTATATTTGCCACATTTTCCTTGTCCAGTCTATCATCGATGGGCATTTGAATGGTTCCAGGTCTTTGCTATTGTAAACAGTGCTACAATGAACATATGTGTGCATGTGTCTTTATACTAGAGCAATTTGTAATCCTTTGGATATATACCCAGTAATGGAATTGCTGGGTCAAATGGAATTTCTATTTCTAGGTCCTTGAGAAATCACCACACTGTCTTCCACAATGGTTAAACTAGTTTACACTCCTACCAACAGTGTAAAAGTGTTCCTATTTCTCCACATCCTTTCCAGCATCTGTTGTCTCCAGATTTTTTTAATGATCGCCATTCTAACTGGCATGAGATGGTATCTCAATGTGGTTTTGATTTGCATTTCTCTAATGACCGGTGATGATGAGCATTTTTTCATATGTTTGCTGGCCTCATATATGTCTTCTTTTGAAAAGTGTCTGTTCATGTCCTTCACCCACTTTTGAATGGGGTTGTTTGGTTTTTTTCTTATAAATCTGTTTTAGTTCTTTGTAGATTCTGGATATTAGCCCTACATCAGATGGGTAGATTGCAAAAATTTTTTTCCCATTCTGTTGCTCGCCAGCTCACTCTAATGATTGTTTCTTTTGCTGTGCAGATGCTCTGGAGTTTAATTAGATCTCATTTGTCTATTTTGGCTTTTGTTGCCATTGCTGTTGGTGTTTTAGTCATGAAGACTTAGCCCATGCCTATGTCCTGAATGGTTTTGCCTATGTTTTCTTCTAGGGTTTTTATGATGTTCAGTCTTATGTTTAGGTCTTCAATCCATCTGGAGTTAATTTTAGTGTAAGGTGTCAGGAAGGGGTCCAGTTTCTGCTTTCTGCACATGGCTAGCCAGTTATCCCAACACCATTTATTAAACAGGAATTCTATCCCCTTTGCTTATTTTTGTCAGGCTTGTCAAAGATCAGATGGTTGTAGATGTGTGACATTGTCTCCGAGGCCTCTGTTCTGTTCCATTTGTCTAAATCTCTGTTTTGGTACAAGTACCATGCTGTTTTGATTACTGTAGCCTTGTAGTATAGTTTGAAGTCAGGCAGCATGATTCCTCCAGCTTTGTTCCTTTTGCTTAGGATTGTCTTGCCTATGCAGGCTCTCTTTTCATTCCATAAGAAGTTTAAGGTAGTATTTTCCAGTTCTGGGAAGAGGGTCAAAGGAAGGTTGATGGAAATAGCATTGAATCTATAAATTACTTTGGGCAGTGTAGCCATTTTATGATATTAATTCTTCTTGATCATGAGCATGGAATGTTTTTCCAACTGTTTGTGTCCTGTCTTATTTTCTTGAGCAGTGGTTTGCAGTTCTCCTTGAAAGGGTCTTTTACATCCTTTGTTAGTTGTAATGCTAGGTATTTTCTTCTCTTTGTAGCAATTATGAATGGGAGTTTCCTCTTGATTTGGTTCTCTTTAAGTCTGTTATTAGTGTATAGGAATGCTTGTTATTTCTGCACATTGATTTTGTACCCTGAGACTTTGCTGAAGTTGCTTATCAGTTTCAGGAGATTTTGGGCTGAGACGATGGGGTCTTCTAAATATACAATCAGGTCGTCTGCAAATAGAGACAATTTGACTTCTTACTTTCCTAACTGAATACCATTTATTTCTTTTTCTTGCCTGATTGCTCTGGCTAGGACTTCCAATACTCTACTGAATAGGAATAGTGAGAGAAGGCATCCTTGTCAAGTGTCAGATTTCAAAGGGAATGCTTCCAGTTTTTGCCCATTCAGTAAGATATTGGCTGTGGGTTTGTTGTAAATAGATTTTATTATTTTGAGTTATGTCCCATCGATACCTAGTTTATTGAGAGTTTTTAGCATAAAGGGCTGTTGAATTTTGTTGAAGGCCTTCTCTGCATCTATTGAGATAATCATGTGGTTTTTGTCTATGGTTCTGTTTATGTGGTCGATTACATTTATAGACTTGGGTTGTTGAACCAGCCTTCCATTCCTGGGATGAAGCCTACTGGATCATGATGGATAGGCTATCAATGTGCTGTCGCAATCGGTTTGCTAAATGCCCCAATCATAAGACAGAAACTGGCAAATTGGATAAAAAGTCAATACTCATCCATGTGCTGTATCCAGGAAACCCATCTCATATGCAAGGATACACATAGGCTCAAAATAAAGGGATGGAGGAAGATTTAGCAAGCAAATGGAGAGATAGAGGAAAAAAAAGCAGGAGTTGCAATCCTAGTCTCTGATAAAATAGACTTTAAACCAACAGAGATCAAAAGAGGCAAAGAAGGGAGTTACATAATGGTAAATGGATCGATGCACCAAGAAGAGCTAACAATCCTAAATATATATGCACCCAATACAGGAGCACCCAGATACATAAAGCAAGTTCTTAATGATCTACAATGAGACTGAGACTCCCACACAGTAATAATGGGAGACTTTAACACTCCACTCTCAATATTAGACAGATCAACAAGACAGAAAATTAACAAGGATATCCAGGACTTGAACTCAGATCTGGACCAAGCAAATCTAATAGACATCTAC
The DNA here is from genome assembly GCF_009761245.1 of Sapajus apella. Taxonomy (NCBI): domain Eukaryota; kingdom Metazoa; phylum Chordata; class Mammalia; order Primates; family Cebidae; genus Sapajus; species Sapajus apella. Next base: position 50,975,557 of record NW_022436946.1, read on the forward strand.
ACAAATCTCCACCCCAAATCCACAGAATATACATTCTTCTCAGCACCACATCACACCTACTCTAAAATTGACCACATAATTGGAAGTAAATAATTCCTCAGCAAATGCAAAAGAACAGAAATCATAACAAACAGTCTCTGAGGCCACAGTGTAATCAAATTAGAACTCAGGATTAAGAAACCAACTCAGAACCACACAGCTTCATGGAAACTGAACAACTGGCTTTTGAATGTTGACAGGATAAACAACTAAATGAAGGCAGAAGTAAAGATGTTCTTCGAAACCAGCAAGAATGAAGACACAACATACCAGAATCTCTGGGATTCACTTAAAGCAGTCACTATAGGAAAATTTATAGCAGTAAATGCTCACATGAGATGCAAAGAAAGATCTAAAGTCGACACTCTATCATCAAAATTGAAAGAGCTAGAGGACCAAGATCAAAAAAACTCAAAAGCTAATAGAAGACATGAATTAACTAAGATCAGAGAAGAACTGAAGGCGATACAGACAGAAAAAACCCTTGAAAAAATCAATAAATCCAGAAGCTGGCTTTTTGAAAAGATCAACAAAATACACAGACCACCAGCCAGATTAATACAAAAGAAAAGAGAGAATAATCAAATAGATGCAATAAAAAACTATAAAGGGGATATCACCACCGATTCCACAGAAATACAAACTACCATCAGAAGTTACTATAAACAACTCTATGCACGTAAGCCAGTAAACCTGGAAGAAATGGATAAATTCCTGACACTTGCACCCTCCAAGCCTAAACCAGGAAGAAGTTGAAACCCTGAATAGACCAATAACAAGGGCTGAAGTTGAGGCAGCAATTAATAGCCTACCAGCCAAAAAAAGCCCAGGTCCGGGTGGGTTCGCAGCCAAATTCTATTAGACATACAAAGAGGAGCTGGTACTAATACTCCTGAAACTATTCCAAATGATACAAAAAGATGGAATCCTTCCCAAATCATTTTATGAGACCAATATCATCCTGATACCAAAACCTGGCAGAGACTCAACAAAAAAAGAAAACTTCATGATGAACATAGATGCAAAAATCTTCAGTGAAATACTGGCAAACCGACTGCAACAATAATTTCTTCATATCATCTAATGTTCAGTCATTATTCAAATTTCTCTAATTGTCACAAAGATGTCTGTTCACAGTTAATTTGTTTGAATCATGAATCCAAAAATGTTTCATATATTCATACATTGCTTTTGGATGTCATGTTTCTTTAGATTTTATTATTATTAATTTAAGATGGAGTCTCACTCTATTGCCCAGGCTTGAGTGCAGTGGGGCAATCTCAGCTCACTGCAACCTCCACCTCCTTGCTTCAAGAGATTCTCTTGCCTCAGCCTCCTAAGTAGCTGGGATTACAGGCCTGCACCACCACACCTGGCTAATTTTTGTATTTTTTTTCGAGATTGGGTTTCACAAGTTTGGCCAGGCTTATCTTGAACTCCTGACCTCAAGTGATCCAGCTGACTTGGCCTCCTAAAGTACTGGGATAACAAGCATGAGCCATCATGCCCAACCTTAAGATGATATGTTTGTTTTCTTTCTTTCTCTCTCTTTCTTTCTTTCTCTCTTTCCTTCCTTCCTTCCTTCCTTCCTTCCTTCCTTCCTTCCTTCCTTCCTTTCTTTCTTTCTTTCTTCTTTCTTTCCTTTCTTTCTTTCTTTCTTCTTTCTTTCTTTCTTTCTTTCCTTCTTTCTTTCTTTTTCTTTCTTTATTCTTTCTTTCTCTTTCTTTCTTCCTTTCTTTCTTTCTTCCTTTCTTTCTTTCTTTCTCTTTCTTTCTTTTCCTTCCTCCCTCCCTCCTTTCTTTCTTTCTTTCTTTCTTTCTTTCTTTCTTTCTTTCTATCAGTGCCCCTCTCTTTGGTTTTTATTTTTATTTTACTGCTTTCTTTAGAGAAATAGTTATACATTACATATTTATTTGATTCCTTTCTTGTGAAGTAATTTGACTTGTTTTTCTAACTCATGCATTCTCAAAGTGGTTGGTGTATGCTCACCAGGGGAACATCCAAAGGGCCACAGTATATAGACAGCCATCTTATATAGAGAATCGGTGGGGACATGAGGAAAAAAAATGCCTAATAATGCTTTTTAGGGGTGGTGTAATGGAGAAAAAGTTGAGAAATACTCTCTAACTCCTAATTCCTATAAAATAGTAGTTAAGATTTAGAGATTTAACTAGATTCAGGTTTAAGTTGTAAGAAAAGAAAAAAAGTGATACTATGTGCAGTTTATCATGTCCTATTAAGAGTTAGATAATATTCAAACTTTCCATTATTAGTGGTGATAGGATTAAGCAGTGGGTTCATAGATTTTTAGTTATAACCAAGTAACTGGTGAGTTTTTCACTCAATGGATTTAGCATTCATTGATGATCAAGTCCTGCCTCCATTATTTCATTAAGGGTCACAGTATAATAATTTTTTGCCCCTGTTTCCTTCTGCATTTATTGACTGAATCTATTCCATAAAGAAAAACTATCTCATATTGACTATTTGCCTACCCTGAAATACAATGTAAAGGAAAGGTAGGCCAAAAGCTTGATTTTTTTTTCTCTTTTATTATAAGATTAAGAGAATAAGCTCATGTACTATCAACTTCTAATAGGCTCAATTATTTTTAATGCTTTTAGTAGATATGAATTCATAAATTTTATGTATTTGCTGTTTCAATGTTAGTCATTTTTCTTCTTGCCTTGTCTTGCTGTAAGGCAAAAGAAAACTCATCAAATGGCTTTTTTATGTCCTTTTGACATGATGCCTTTAGTCTTTGAGCATATATTTGCCTTCTGGAACAAGTTGTCCCAAGCTCACTTTGTCCATTTGCTGACCAGGACTTGGAAATAGCCATTTTCCATGAAGCCATGGTTCCTTTCTCACAGTAAATATAATTGGGAAACCTTAACCTTGTCACTCTAAAGGATGGCACGATAGGTGCTTTATCCTTTTTCCTATACCTTTTATTTTTTTCAGGCAGAACCACAAAAATACATATATTTTTCAAAACATGGAAGCAAACCAGGAATGTGTACTAATATTTGGATTTAAGTTAAAGATCACAGTTTTATGGCTAACTTCTTTATTTTAAAATTTTGTGTCTTTTCTATTACTCAAAAATCTTGGTTCATAATATTAATGTAATTGTTCATTTGCTCTATGTTCATTTGACACTATATTCTAATAGTGTCAAAATAACAAAGCCTTACTTTAATTAAAAATAATCAAAGAAATGCAGTTTAACATATGTTTGCTTTTCCTTTCTTAGTTTCCTATTAGATTAGATTTTACAAGGGATGTGCAAACAAAATACTATTGTAAAGTCAGTTACAGGAACCCCCTTCTTTGTGTAGTTAAAATAGCAACCTGATATATAGTTGGATTCATTTACTTTAGTGTGTTTTCAGTTTTTAGGAGCTCCTTTTATGTTGCTATTTTAAAAGTATACTGTATATTTACATAGTTTCAAATTCAAAATTATGTAACAAGGTGCATTGACAGATGTCTTACTTCTGTCTTTATCCCGCTTATCTTCTTTCTTACCTTTATTTATAGATAATTATTTTGATTAGTTTATAGTTTTTCCATCTCTTGCTTATTCTTGAGAATATAAGCAAATATGTATATATATATATATATATATATATATATTCATGTCTTCCACTGCGTTACACAAAATGTAGCATACTATAAACTGTTCTGTATTTTGCATTTTCCTTTAACAATTTATCCTGCAGATGATTCCATATTATGTAGACATAAATATGTATATATATGCATATTGCTTACATATACACACATACATATGCATATATGCACATACATATATATGCAACTGCCAAATTTCTCATAGGTGTCATACTATTTAATCTTCCCACCAACAATGTGTGAGTGCTTACTTCTCCATGGCCTTCCCAAGAGCATATATTGTAAAATTTTTATTTTTGTCAATCTGATAAGTGAGAAATGATATCTTAGAGTAACTTTTATTTGCATTTCTTTTATTATACTGAGGATGAGCATCTTTTCATATTTTAAAGGCCCATTTTCTGTTAATTATCAATTCATATCTTTTGTCCATTTTCTACTGAACTTTTATAATTTTCAGTGTTATAAAAATTATAAAAAGTGTTAACATTTTAAATTCTGGCTTAGACCCAAGGTGGCTTCTCTTCAAGTAAAAATGATGCTGGTCATTGGGAATATACAAAATGCTTACCAAATTGAGAGACCGATTCACAAAAAAAAAAAAAAAAAAAAAGATTTCATTTTTGTAATTACTTGTTTGTAGTTTCACTGGTGTTATGTAATCCTCAAACTATTTTATCTAGTTTAGTAGTGAATGAAATTTGCAAGTGGAAATCTAGGTGAAAAATCAATCAAGAAATAAACTGATAATGTAGCAGTATGTCATTTTTTAACCTTTGAAATAACCTCCCCATGGAAGTGAGGGAAGACCATCACTACTCTCATTTCACATCAAATTATCACATGCAGAAGCTAATTTATAAATGTAAACCATTTGGGAAATACAATGCAATAGTAATTTAAAATAAGAATGCATATTTTGATTATTTGATACAGGAAACACAGATGTAGGAAACTAAATTGAATAATTCCATAATCATAATTACAACTTCCCAAGCACAATGCTGTTTATTAGATAACTTTGCCTTTTTGTTATAATAAAGCAGACTTTCTCCTTTGCCCTTAGGAGGACACAAATTACAAGACTCCTGGCTTTCAAGCAGTTGGATCCATTAGCATAGCTGTGGCGAAGAGCATACCAAAAAGATGGAAAGTAAAACAAAATTGACTATAGCTGAGAAAAGCTTCATCACATCAGCTAAAGGGAGGGCTCCATAAAGTTTCTCTAAATCTAAATCTTGATTCTAGAATAGACCCATTTAACTCCCCCCAAAAAAATAAGTGGATGAAAATTTAACAATCTGTGTATCCTAAGTACAATGAATTCTAGATTATTTTGAATTTTATTTTTCCACTTTGACTCTTATTATGAACTGACCTAAGCTAATTTGGTTATACAAACTTATTAGGTTATTTTTAGTATATCTTGAAAGACACAGGAAATTCAAGGTAGGTAGAGATTAACTGTTCTCTACAACTTGCTACTAGGCTTATAATGATAGCAACATAAATGAATATTCATTAATAAGAATTTACAAAATAATTCTACAAGTTTGATGTTCTGTCCCCTCTGAAGCTCTGAAAAACCCTTGCATAAAAAATTTACCTAAGGCAAATGCAATACTATTGTAGAATCCAAATTTAGCCAACTCTCTCTCACAGTTACATAACCAAACATCATCTGGAAAACTTGAAAAGTCCACAATTCTACTCCCAAGGAAAAGGTCAGGATCCACAGACTTTTATACTTCACCATGTGAAGTATAAATTTCTACTTTAGGCTCTACAAAAATGAGCAAAGCATGTGGTTTTGATAAAAGAAATAACTAAAGAATTTTAATAGCTACCTTTGGATAGAGCTCTTTCGAATTGAAAGCTAAGTGACCACCCTTGGTAGGAGATTTCCTCATTAGACAATTACTTATCCCTAGAGTATGGCTTAAACATTATTTTAGATTCTTTATGTTTTACTATTTAGAAGTATATTACAGATGTTATAATTATTTTATGAGGAAGATAAGATAATGCTACTTTTCTTAATTGTTATTTTATTCTATTTTCAAGGAAACTTTAAAATTATTAAATTCAATAGTAATATTTTTCTCTTGAGAATAAATCATCAACTTGCATAGTAATATTTTTATCTTGAAAATAAAACTAGGCAAATCACTTCAAACTTTGCTTACACAGGACTCTACTGCAGTTTCTTGCCTACTGCAGTTTCCTCCCATGATAATTTTCTGATTACCAACAGATTTAAAAATGGCAAGAAGTCACCAACTACTTAAAATAAGTAGTTTTCTAAGCATATAAACACAAATGCAACCTGCCTTGTCTCAGTATCAGACCAACATCTTATTTCTTTAACCCCAGGCACCAGAGCTTTATAGGGGCAACAGCTCCAAGTGTGTTTATATGTGCTGAGGTCAAGAGGGGATGGTGGCATGAAGAGAATATGAGAGGCTGTTGGAAATTCTGCTCTAGGATTGGCCTGAGAATATTTCCACACTTCTATTAGTGTTTCTGCTCAACTGCCCTTCAAGTTGTGCATGAGGATTTTTAAAGTGCAGGGTAGTTGTTAAAGGACAAAGACTAAAGTGGTTTGTGGGAATAACCAGTTGAAGTTGACCAAGATTATAAAGTAATTTGCAAAGCTATTTGCTTCTACACAGAGCTTTTAAGTGTTAGAATATCATGCCACTACAAAAGAATTATCTAAAATGAGGTAATATGCTGTATTGCATTGTACAGGCTATAAGCAATTATGGAGGGATATACTTTCTTCACTTGTATTAATAAATCTGAGCAGAATATAAAGAAATAAAAGCCTGGAGTATATAACAACTCCGGAGGCAAATTGAAAGAAATTATGAAAGAATTCATTGTATTATTGAAACAAAGCAAAATGAAATGCATTGTGACAACATGATATAAATCACAAGATAATATCACATCTTAATAACCAATGCTGAACAGAAGAGAGACTTCTGTGTTGATTTACTGTGTAGAACATATGACCTGACAGAAGCCCCTTCACCAGCCAAATCTTTACATACTAGTACTGTCAGTTATGCTCTCCCTTCACGTATAGGACTGAGACATCATCTTGAGCAGACAGAATGAGCTGAAAAAAGTTTGGCCAACAATTTTTCTGACCTGGCCCTATTCCACTGAGTTATTGCTCTGAACCTCTACTACCCTGAAGTAAAATCCAAATGTGAGCTTTTTATCCAGTTACATAAACCTATAGCTAATTACCATGTGACAAAACAAGACTGCAGAAAGTATAATCTATTAGCAATAATTTGTGTCTAACAATATAATTGCATCTGGAATAATGAAATGTTCTTTTTAGTATCGAAATTAATAATGTCATATCAATGCCATTAATAATTAAGGATTCTTTTTATAACATTGGATCATTAATAACAACTGCATTATCAACAATTCTATTAATATCAACAATAATAAAATAATATCACATTGTCTTTCTATAGTTAGAATTTTGCAAGTATAATGAAATGCTGTACACATAATGGAATAGACCCTGCTGTGTCCAAGGTAAGCAATTCTGGAAATACATTACCCTTTTAGATAAATAAAGTATATTTTTGTTTTCCCAAACAGCACTATATAGGTGGAAAAATTCATCATTAAAAACTCAGAAAGCACATGAAAATTCTGTTTAAAATTTTCCAGTACTATGTTTATGGGAGAATTTGGGGGCAAAGCACAATAGCTGTTATTGTGCAAGTTCTTACTTTAGTATTAGTTCACTTATTCATTTGGGGATAGACTCATGGACTTATTTTAACATATGACACACAACATTTTAAATGTATATAATATTGCATAATACTGTGTATAATCCATTTTCTTGTTTTCCTAGGGAAGTGAATCTCAGCTATTTAATGCAAGTACTTCTCTATTCATCCAAATTTCCTCTATCTCTGTGATGTATTTTACACATAAAGATGGTTTTAAATCAGGTTTAAGCAAATGATAGACTGCAGGCCAAATCTGGGACACAGACTTCTGTTCTAAATAAAGTTTTATTGGCACATAGCCAAACCTATTTGTTTATACATTACCTATGGCTGAGTTCACCCTGCAACAGAGCTTCATAGTAGCAACAGAGACAATATGACCCACAAAGTTGCCTTTTACTTTTTTTTTTTTTTTTTTTTTTTTCCTGAGAGAGAGTCTCGCTCTTGTTGCTCAGGCTGGCGTGCAATGGCAAGATCTCAGCTCATTAAAACCTCTGCCTCTGGAGTTCAAGTGATTCTCCTGCCTCAGCATCCAGAGTAGCTAGGATTACAGGTGCCCACCACCATGCCCAGCATATTTTTCTTATTTCTAGTATAGACGAGGTTTCATAATGTTGGCCAGGCTGGTCTCCAGCTCTGAATCTAAGGTGATCCACCTGCCCCGGCCTCCTAAAATGCTGGGATTACAGGCGTGAGCCACTGCACCTAACCTACTATCTATCTGGGTTTTTAAAACAAAAAGTGTGTTTTTCACTTCTCTATATAACAGACAATATTTTTGGACATTCCAAAACTCAGATAATAAAAATAAAAGGAAAAGTATGGAAATCAATAACATATCCTCAAGAATACTTGTGTTCATATTTTATATTTCACTATGACATAAGTAAACTATTAATTGATGTTTGTTATTTGAATGAGTATAAATGTGTAATCTTAGCATCAATGCTAAAAACAAAGACATATTTCTATAATTCCTTGTTGAAGCAATAAAAATATACAGAATTAGAATTAGAAAAGGTATATCTTGAAATAATGTAAATGATTTATTCTTATAAATATTTACTTATCAATACTTTTTCATTCTTAATAAACTATGAGGATAGAAGAAAATATCAGGGCAAGCTTTTCTACAACTAGTTTTTAAGCTTTTTATTATGAAAAACCTCACATGTAAACAAAACTAGACAGGGGAGTAAAATAAACCCTCCAGTACCTTCTTCTAGCTTTTAACAACTTTAAACTCATGACCAATGTCATTTTGTCTATAGTGTAACTTCTGAATCCTCCCATATTATTTTTAAACTATCATATTATTTAATCTTTAAATTATAAAGATTGATGAATCTCTTAAATAAGTATTTTTAAAAATAGAGAACTTTTTAAGGACACATGCACATGAATGTTCACTGCAGCACTGTTTTCAATAGCAAAGACCTGGAACCAACCCAAATGCCCATCAATGATAGACTGGACAGGGAAAATGTGGCACATATACACCATGGAATACTATGCAGCCATCAAAAACGATGAGTTCGTGTTCTTTGTAGGGAAATGGATGAACCTGGAAACCATCATTCTTAGTAAACTGACACAAGAACAGAAAATCAAATACCGCATGTTCTCACCCACAGGTGGGTGTTGAACAATGAGAACACATGGACACAGGGAGGGGAGCATCACACACTGGGGTCTGTTGGGGGGAAATAGGGGAGGGACAGCAGGAGGTGGAGAGTTGGGGAGAGATAGCATGGGGAGAAATGCCAGATATAGGTGATGGGGAGGAAGGCAGCACATCACACTGTCATGTGTGTACCTATGCTACAATCTTGCATGTTCTTCACATGTACCCCAAAACCTAAAATGCAATTTAAAAAATTGAAAAAAAATTGAGGACTTTTTATTTAATATAACTATGCCATTCTTATATCTGAAGTTAACAATGATTCTTTAAGATTTTAATATAGAGAGTTTGTGTTCAATTTTCAAACTGCCTCATAAATTACAGTTTTTAAAACAGTTTATTGTATAAATTAGGCTCAAAGTAAGGTTTACTGATTTTTATACCCAGTTTGGGGATTCACAAGGCATGTCTTTATTTAGCTTATTATTTAGATTGCTTTTAACATATACTAATAACAGGGATAAAGAGGGGGGTGGGTAATATTAGTAGAGCGCAAAAGCCCTCCAAGGGTGAGGCTAGGAAACAGCAGTGTGGCATGACCAAGAGTCTTTAGCCTCTACTCCAGTCCTTTACTCCAAAGAGATTCACATTTACAAAGTGACAGTCTAGGTAAATACACTCCTCCTAATGCTGCTATTTTGTAACAGCTTAAAGCTGCCCTCCATTAGTAGCATCTGATGGTGACTAGGCAACCAAGTGCAGCTATCAACAAATATTTTGTGGTATATTGGGTTATGGTCCCTGGACTCATTACATTTTTTTCTTTTTCTTTCTTTTTTTTTTTTTTTTTTTTGAGACGAACCTGCGCTTTTGTTGCCCACACTGGAGCGCGATGGCACGATCTCCACTCACTGCAACCTCAGTCTGCTGGGTTCAAGGGATTCTCCAGCCTCAGTCTCCCAAGTAGCTGAGATTACAGGCGCCAGGTACCACACCTAGCTAATTTTTATATATTTAGTAGAGATGGGTTTTACCATGTTGACCAGTCTGCTCTTGAACTCCTGACCTCAAATCATCCACCCGTCTCGGCCTCCCAAAATGCTGGGATTATGGGCGTGAGCCACTGTGCCCACCCCTCAAATTTAAGTAGAATTTGCACTAAGCCCCCGGCCTTTCCTCAAAACACTGTCTAGAACAGGAACTCACAGACCAAAATAGCTACAAAACTGAGCAGCACAAACACCTCAAAAATAAAACAAGACAACAAAAGATATAGAGCATATGAAACAGAATTATTAAAACGGATGGACCAAAAACGCAAAAGAAGCATCTTCAATTTTTTTTCCTTGTAAACGCACTTTTACTTTTACTTCATTTTATTTTTTATTTATTTTTATATTTTTACTGTACTTTAGGTCCTGGGGTACAAGTGCAGATCATGCAGGTTTGTTGCATAGGTATATACATGGCAATGTGGTTTGCTGCCTCCATGCCCCAGTCACCAATATCTGGAATTTCTCCCGAAGTTATCCCTCCTCAACCTCCCCACCCCCTGCTGTCTCACCGGTAGTCCCTGCCAACAGACCCCAGTGTGTGGTGCTCCCCTCCTCGTGTCCATGTGTTCTCACTGTTTAACACCCACCTATGAGTGAGAACATGTGGTGTTTGATTTTCTGTTTTTTGTGTCAGTTTGCTGAGAATGATGGTTTACGGATTCATCCATGTCCCTACAAAGGACACAAACTCATCATTTTTTATGGCTGCATAGTATCCATGGTGCATATGTGCCACATTTTCCTTGTTGAGTCTAACATTGATGAGCATTTGGGTTGGATCCAGTTCTTTGCTATCGTAAGCAGTGCCACGATGAACATATGTGTGCATGTGTCTTCATAATAGAACGATTTGTAATCCTTTGGATATATACCCAGTAATGGGATTGCTGGGTCAAACGGAATTTCTATTTCTAGGTCCTTGAGAAATCGCCACATTGTCTTCCACAATGGTTGAACTAATTTACACTCCCACCAACAGTGTAAAAGTGTTCCTATTTCTCCACATCCTCTCCAGCAACCGTGGCCTCCAGATTTTTTAATGATTGCTATTCTACTGGTGTGAGATGGCAACTCAATATGGTTTTGATTTGCATTTCTCTAATGACCAGTGATGATGAGCATTTTTTCACATGTTTGCTGGCCTCATATATCTCTTCTTTTGAAAACTGTCTGTTCATATCCTTTGCTGACTTTTAAATAGGCTTGTTTGTTTGTTTCTTGTAAATCTGTTTTAGTTCTTTGTAGCTTCTGGATATTAGCCCTTTGTCTGATGGGTAGATTGCAAAAATTTTTTTCCCATTCTGTGGGTTGCTGGTTCACTCTAATGATTGTTTCTTTTGCTGTTTAGATGCTCTGCAGTTTAATTAGGTCCCACTTGTCTATTTTGGCCTTTCTTGCCACTACTTTTAGTGTTTTAGTCATGAAGACTTTGCCTATGCCTGCGTCCTGAATGTTTTTGCCTAGGTTTTCTTCTAGGGTTTTTATGATGTTAGGTCTTATGTTTAAGTCTTTAATCCATCTGGAGTTAATTTTAGTGTAAGGTGTCAGGAATGGGTTCAGTTTCTGCTTTCTGCACATGGCTAGCCAGTTATCCCAACACCATTTATTAAACAGGAATTCTATCCCCTTTGCTTATTTTTGTCAGGCTTGTCAAAGATCAGATGGTTGTAGATGTGTGACATTGCCTCTGAGGCCTCTGTTCTGTTCCATTTGTCTAAATCTCTGTTTTGGTACCAGTACCATGCTGTTTGGATTACTGTAGCCTTGTAGTATAGTTTGAAGTCAGGTAGCATGATTCCTCCAGCTTTGTTCCTTTTGCTTAGAATCATCTTGCCTATGCAGGCTCTCTTTTGGTTCCATATGAAGTTTAAGGTGTTTTTTTTTTTTCCGGTTTTGTGAAGAGGGTCATAGGTATCTTGATGGGGATAGCATTGACTATATAAATTACTTTGGGCAGTATGGCCATTTTCACATATTGATTCTTCCTAACCATGAGCATGGAATGTTTTTCCATCTGTTTGAGTCCTATCTTATTTCTTTGAGCAGTGGTTCACAGTTCTCCTTGAAAAGGTCCTTTACATCTTTGGTTAGTTGTAATCCTAGGTATTTTATTCTCTTTGTAGCAATTGTGAATTGGAGCTCACTCTTGATTTGGTTCTCTGTTTGTCTATTATTGGTATAGGAATGCTTGAGATTTTTTCACATTGATTTTGTATCTTGAGACTTTGTTGAAGTTGCTTATCAGCTCAAAGAGGTTTTGGGCTGAGACTATGGGGTCTTCTAAATATACTATCATGTCGTCTGCCAATAGAGTCAATTTGACTTCCTCCTTTCCTAATTGAATACCTTTTATTTCTTTTTCTTGCCTGATTGCTCCAGCTAGATGTTCCAATGCTATGTTGAACAGGAGTGGTGAGAGAGGGCATCCTTGTCTAGTGCCAGATTTCAAAGCGAATGCCTTCAGTTTTTGCCCATTAAGTATGATATTGGCTGTGGGTTTGTCATAAATAGCTTTTATTATTTTGAGATACATTCGATCCATACCTGGCTTATTGAGAGTTGTAAGTATAAAGGGCTGTTGAATTTTGTTGAAGGCCTTCTCTGCATCTATTGAGATAATCATGTGGTTTTTGTCTTTGGTTCTGTTTATGTGGTGGATTACATATATAGGCTTGCATATGTTCAACCAGGCTTGCATCCCTGGGATGAAGCCTACTGGATCATTATGGATAAGCTTTCTGTTCTGCTGTTGCAATCGGTTTGCCAGTATTTTAGTGAATATTTTTGCATCTATGTTCATCATGGAGATTGAGCTGAAGTTCCTTTTTGTGGAGTCTCTGCTAGGTTTTGGTATCAGGATGATGTTGGTCTCATAAAATTATTTGGGAAGGATTCCTTCTTTTTGAATCGTTTGGAATAGTTTCAGGAGTGGTACCAGCTCCTCTTTGTACATCTGGTAGAATTCAGCTGTGAACACATCTGAACCTGGGCTTTTCTTGGTTGGTAGGCTATTAATTGCTGCCTCAACTTCAGCCCTTGTAATTGGTCTATTCAGAGTTTCAACTTCTTCCTGGTTTAGGCTTGAAAGCATACAAGGGTTCAGGACTTTATCCATGTCTTCCAGGTTTACTGGTTTATTTCCATAGTTTGTAGGTAATCTCTGATGGTATTTTGTATTTCTGTGGAATTGGTGGTGATATCACCTTTATCATTTTTTATTGCATCTATTTGATTCTTCTCTCTTTTATTTTTTATTAATCTGGCTAGTGGTCTGTGTATTTTGTTGATCTTTTCAAAAAAAAAACAGCCCATGGATTTATTAATTTTTTTCAAGGTTTTTTTGTGTCTCTATCTCTTTCAGTTCTGCTCTGATCTTAGTTAATTCTTGTCTTCTCCTAGCTTTTGGATTTTTTTTTTTTTATCTTGCTCCTCTAGCTCTTTCAATTTTGATGATAGTGTACTGCTTGTAGATCTTTCCTTGCTTCTCATGTGGGCATTTACTGCTATAAATTTCCCTCTAGACACTGCTTTAAATGTGTCCCAGAGACTCTGGTACATTGTGTCTTCGTTCTCGTTGGTTTCAAAGAACATCTTTACTTCTGCCTTCATTTAATTGTTTATCCAGTCAACATTCAAGAGCCAGCTGTTCAGTTTCCATGAAGTTGTGTGGTTCTGAGTTAGTTTCTTAATCCTGAGTTCAAGTTTGATTGCACCGTCGTCTGAGAGACTGTTTGTTATGATTTCCATTCTTTTGCATTTGCTGAGGAATGATTTACTTCCAATTATGTGGTCAGTTTTAGAGTAGGTGTGATGTGGTGTTGAGAAGAATGTATATTCTGTGGATTTGGGATGGAGATTTGTGTAGATATCTATTAGGTTTGCTTGGTCCAGATCTGAGTTCAAGTCCTGGATATCCTTGTTAATTTTATGCCTCGTTGATCTGTCTAATATTGACAGTGGAGTGCTAAAGTCTCCCAATATTATTGTGTGGAAGTCTAAGTCTCTTTGTAGGTTGCTAAGAACTTGCTTTATGTATCTGGGTGCTCCTGTATTGGGTATGTATATATTTAGCATTGTTAGCTCTTCTTGTTGCATTGATCCTTTTACCACTATGTAATGCCCTTCTTTTTCTCTTTTGATCTTTGTTGGTTTAAAGTCTATTTTATCATGAACTAGGATTGTTAACACTGCTCTTTTTTCTCACCATTTGCATGGTATATCTTCCTCCATCCCTTATTTGAGCCTATGTGCGTCCTTACATGTAAGATGGGTTTCCTGAATAAAGCACACTGATGGGTTTTAACCTTTTATCCAATTTGCCAGTCTGTGTCTTTGATTCGGGCATTTAGCCCATTTACATTTGAGGTTAATATTTTTATGTGAATTTGATCCTGCCATTTTGATGCTAGCTGGTTGTTTTGCCCATTAGTTGAAGCAGTTTCTTCATTGTGTTGATGGCCTTTACCATTTGGTACATTTTTGGAGAGGCTAGTACTGGTTCTTCCTTTCTATGTTTAGTGCTTCTTTCAGGAGCTCTTGTAAGGCAGCCCTGGTGGTGACAAAATCTCTCAGTAATTGATTGTTTGTAAAGGATTGTATTTTTCCTTTGCTTATCAAGCTTAGTTTGGCTGGATATGACATTCTAGGTTGAAAGTTCTTTTCTTTAAGGATGTTGAATGTTGGCCCCCACTCTCTTCTGGCATGTAGGGTTTCTGCCAAGAGATCTGCTGTGTGTCTGATGGGTAACCCAACCTTTCTCTCTGGCTGCACTTAGCATTTTTTCCTTCATTTCAACCCTGGTGAATCTGATAATTATGTGCCTCAGGGTTGCTCTTCTAGAGGAATATCTTTGTGGTGTTCTCTGTATTTCCTGGACTTGACTGTTGGCCTACCTTGCTAGGTTGGGGAAGTTCTCCTAGGTAATATCCTGAAGAGTGTTTTCCAGCTTGGATTCATTCTCTACGTCACATTCAGGTACACCTATCAAACACAGATTAGGTCTTTTCACACAATCCCATATTTCTTGGAGACTG
This sequence comes from Sapajus apella, assembly GCF_009761245.1. NCBI lineage: Eukaryota > Metazoa > Chordata > Mammalia > Primates > Cebidae > Sapajus > Sapajus apella. Next base: position 50,990,711 of record NW_022436946.1, read on the forward strand.
TTCATTTTCTTTCACTCTTTTTCCTCTAGTCTTGTCTTCTCACTTTATTTCATTGAGTTGATCTTCAATCTCTGATATCCTTTCTTATTCTTGGTCAACTCACCTATTGAAACTTGTGTATGCTTCTCGAAGTTCTCATGTTCTTCAGCGCCATCAAGTCATTTATATTCTTCTCTAAGCTGTTTATTCTCATTAGCATTTTGTTTAACCTTTTCTCAAGGTTCATAGTTACTTTGTATTGGGTTAGAACATGTTCTTTCAGCTTAGAGAAATTTGTTATTATCCACCTTCTGAAGCCTGTTACTGTCAATTCATCAGACTCATTCTCTATCCATCTTTGTTCCCTTGCTGGTGAGGAGTTGTGATCCCTTGGAGGAGGAGAGGCATTCTGGTTTTTGGTGTTTTCATCCTGTTTGAACTGGTTTCTTCCAGTCTTCTTAGATTTAGCTACCTGTGGTTTTTGTAGTTGGTGACTTTTGGATGGGTCTCTGAATGGATGTCCTTTTTGTTGATGTTGAAGTTATTTCTATTTTTTAGTTTTCCTTCTAACAGGCCCCTCTGCTGTAGGACTGCTGGAGGTCCACTCCAGATCCTGTTTGCCTGGGGAACACCTGCAATGGCTGCAGAACAGTAAGGGTTGCTGCCAGTTTCTTCTTCTGTTATCTTCATCCCAGAAGGGTACCTGCCAGATGTCAGCCTAAGCTCTCCTTTATGAGGTGTGTCTTTGGATATAGAGGGGTTGGGGAGCTGCTTCAGAAGATAGTCTGTCCCTTATAGGAGCTCAAGTACTGAGCTGTGAACTCTGTTGTTCTGTTCAGAGCTGCTGGGCAGGTATGTTTAAGTCTGCTGCAGCACAACTCATAACAGCCTTTTTTTCCCAGTAGCTCTGTCCTGGGAAGGTGGGGCTTTATTCATAATTTCCTGACTGGATGCTGCCTTTTTCAGAAATGCCCTGCCCGGCAAGGAGGTAGTCTAGTCACAGTCTGCCAGCAGAAGGGTTGCTGAGCTGCCATGGGCTCTGCCTAGCTGCTGTTTGAACTTCCTTGTATTGTTTTTACAGAGGTACAGTTAGAACTGCCTTAGTAATGGCGGTATGCCTCAGTAAAGACAGATTGCCTCAGTAGTGGCAGACTGCCTTGGTAGTGGTGGACTGACTTGATAATGGCTGACACCCTTCCCCCCACTGAGCTGGACTGTCCCTGGTCCAGCTGTGCTTGCTGTGAAACTCTCAGTCCAGAGCATTTCAGATTGCTTGTCTTTGTTGGGGTGGGACCCGCTAAGCCAGATCACCTGGCTCCCTATTTCAGCCCCCTTTTTTTCAGTTGATTGGGTGGCTCTGTCTCCCAGGCATTCCAGGCACCAGTTGAAATGGGTGCCCAGATTTGTGTGAGTTTTTGTGCAGAGACTGGCTGTGCCAGCCGAAATAGCCATGCTGGAAACTCGTGGTGATTTTTGGCCTGGGAATCTCCTGGTCAGTGGGCAGTAAAAACTCATTTGGAAATGCAGTGATCACTCACCCTCTGCATTGTTCTCACTGATAACTGCACGCCAGAGCTTTTCTTATTCTGCTACCTTGGATCTGCCCCCCTCCGAATGTTCAATTTTTTTTTATGAACTTCCAGACTCTTTTTCATGGTAGCTGCATCATTTTGCATCTCTACTAAACAGTATACAAGGGTTCCAGTTTCTTCATATTCTTGCCAATACTTGTTGTCTTTTTTTTTTAATGATAAGCATCCTAACAGGCATGAGTTAATATCTCATTGTAGTTTTGATTTGCATTTCCCTGATGATTAGTGATGTTTAACATCTTTTCATATACCTTTTGGTCATTTGTGTTTTCTTTGAATAAATGCCTATTCAAGTCCTTAGTCTACTTTATAATTGGGTTATTCATTTTTGAGCTATTGAGTTGTACTAATTCCCTATACATTTTGGAAATTAACCCCTTATCAGATACATGGTTTGCAAATATTTTCCCCAGTTCTGTATGTTGGCTTTTCATTCTATTCACCATTTCATTCTATTCATTGTTTCCTTTGTAAAGTTTTTTTTTGTTTGATATATTTCCACTTGTCTATTTTTGCTTTTGTTACCTGTGATTTTTAGTATTATAACCATGAAATCAATATAAGGTCAATGCTGTAAAGCTTTTCCCCTGTTTTCTTCCAGTTTTTCAGTTTCAGGTCTTACATTGAAGTCTTCAATCTGTTTTGGGTCAATTTTTGTGTATAGTGTAAGACAAGAGCACAGTTTCATTCCTTTACATATGGACATCCAGTTTTCTCAATCTCATTTGTTGAAGAGACAATTCTTTCCATATGATGGATTCTTGACACACTTGTTGAAGATCAGTTGACTGCATATTTTTGTATTTATTTCTGGCATCTTTATTCTATTCCACTGTTCTATTTCTGTATCCTTATTCCAGTGTCATATGTTTTAAATTATTGTAACTTTTTAATATATTTTGAAATTAGAAAATGTAATGCTTCCAGATTTGTTATTCTTTTTCCAGATTATTTTGACTCTTTGAGTATTTATTGGTTCCATGTATGTTTTAGAATTCTTTATGTCTATAAAAATGTCATTGGGATTTTGATAGAGATTTCATTGAATTTGTATATGACATTGTGTAGTATGGACATTTTAACAATATTAAGTCTTCCAACCCATGAACATGAGATGTGCTTTCATATGTTGTTTCCTTTTAAATTTCTTTAATCAATGCCTTTTAAATTTTCAGTATATAAGTTTTTCACTTACTTAGTTACATTTATTTTTAATTATTTTATTATTTTGATGTTATAGTAAATGAGATTGTTTTTCTAATTTTCTTTTCAGATGGTTTATTATTGCCAGCAGTGCCACTTCAGGGTATCTGTCCAAAATAATTGAAAGCAGGATCTCAAGAAGGTATTGGTGTATCCATGTTCCTAGCAGCACTATTCACAATGTCTAAGAGGTAGAAACAATCCAAATGTCCATTGGTAGATGAATGAATAAACAAAATATATTATATATGTACAATGAAATATTATGCAGCCTTAAAAAAAAGTAAGTCCTGCAATGTGTAACAACATAGATGAACCTTGAGGACATTAAAATAAGTGAAATAAGTCAATCACAGAATGACAAATGTTACATGATTCCACTTACATTATGCATCTGAAATATTCAAATTCACAGAAGCAAATAATAGAATGGTGGTTGCCAGGATGTGGAAAGAGAGGGAAATGGGGAGCTGCTAATCAAGCGATATAAAACTTCAGTTATAAAAGATGAATATGTTCTAGAGATCTGCTGTACAACATTGTGCCTACAAATAATAATACTGTATTGTATGCTTTTTAGGCTGTTAAGAGGGTAGGTTGCATGTTAGGTGTTCTTACAATTTTTTTCAAAAAAAATTAACTCAATACAAAAAATAATGTAAAAGAAGCACAAAATACATGTAAGAAAATTGGGAAACATGAGTAATATCAGGCAAAACCAAGACATCATAAAAACAAAAAAATTTTAAAAAATGAACAGGATAATAGGGATGAAAAAATAAAGAATGTAAAACAAATTTGTGAATCATGAGACAAGATTAGAGAACTCTCTCAAAATGTAGTGAAAAGGGCCAAAAATATAGAAACATAAAGAAAAACAGATAAGAGAATAGAAGCAGAGTTATCAGAGGATATTTGAAAAATTGTCAAAAATATTTTTTTTCATAATACTGGATGGATGATCTTAAATGACAATGGGATCATAGATTGCTACAGGAATGTAAGGAAGCAAAAACACATATGGACACATTCTATACTAAGAATATCAAAGAAAAATGAATAATTGCAAAAGGCTTGAAGAGAGAAAAAGTAGATTGCCTACACAGGAATAATAATCAGAATGCTGTCAAATTTATTAAAGCAACACTGGGTACAAAAAGAACAAGATATCATATTGTTAAAGCATTAATGGAAAAGAAACTTTGAATTTAGAATGTTATATACAGCTAAAGATTCAAATAGATTTTCTGTGGTAAAAAATAAGAAAGACCTAATAGCTTTAACATTAACAGAAAATCTAATATCAAAAACACTAATGTGATAAGCTTCAAGAAGAAGAACAACAACAACAAAAAAGAAAACCACAGGAGGATACTTCCAAAGATATAGAGAGTAAGGATAATCAAATACCCTGTAACAATGTATTAATGATGCAAGTTTAAGTTTCAAGTTGGGGAAACTACCACGCTATGGACAGAATGTTTGTGTTCTCCCAAATTCATATATTGAAAATCTAATCCCCAAGGTGATGATATTTGTAGGGAGGTCTTTTGGGGGTAATTAGGTCATAAGGGTAGAGCCTTATACAAACAGACATCTGAGAACTTGATTTTTACCCTCTTTCTGCACAATGCAATGTGAGGATACAAGAAGACAGCCATCTGCAAACCAAAAAGCAGATCGTCACCAGACACAGAATCTGCTTGTACCTTGATCTTAGACTTCCCAGCCTTTAAGAAATAAATTTTTCATATATACACCACCTAGTCTATGGTATTCTGTTAGAGCCGCCTGAACTAAGACATGGCATAAGAACAAAAATAAATATATAAGTCAAAAAATAGTAAAATAAAACCCACACAGTGAATAATGCACACACAAATGAAAGTTTACAAAGGAAAATGTATTTGAATGTTTGCCCATGAAAGAGAATGAGAATGGAAGGTGGGGGTAAAATGAGTAAATGAATGAATGAAGCAAGAGAGAGATTTGGATGAATCAATGTCAATTATGAACCAAAGATAATTGTGATTAATTCTTCCCTTTGCACCTGAAGTCCAAACAAGATACACATATGAATAAAAAGAATATAAAGAATTATGATTCTTATCTTTTCTTTAAAAATTAAGCCAGGTATTCCTTAAATCTCAGTTTCCAAATGTACTTCCATTGGGTTTTATTTGCAGCATATGAATACTTACAACAATAAGCCCTCTGAATATAAATTAAGTGGTTCCTGATTCTATGAAAGTTTGATGAGTGAATACTAGGAAAAACAAAAACAAAACTAACCTGTTCTCTGCCTGAACAAACTGAACAAAGTGACTCTCAATGCTTTATGATGATGAATCATGCTTAAAAATACAGCCAGTTTCGGCCGGGCGCAGTGGCTCACGCCTGTAATCCCAGCACTTTGGGAGGCCGAGGCGGGTGGATCACGAGGTCAAGAGATCGAGACCATTCTGGTCAAAATGGTGAAACCCCGTCTCTACTAAAAATACAAAAAAAAAAAAAAAAATGAGCTGGGCATGGTGGCGCATGCCTGTAATCCCAGCTACTCAGGAGGCTGAGGCAGGAGAATTGCCTGAACCCAGGAAGTGGAGGTTGCGGTGAGCCGAGATTGCGCCATTGCACTCCAGCCTGGGT